>NC_080542.1:99232693-99537693 GCF_028640845.1 Ahaetulla prasina
CATACTAGGAAACAATCAATATCAATATAAATCACAAAGATATTGAGGGCATACTATCATATTTGCGTAGAGAAGCCTCAAATGACTTGTGTTTGGTCAGTGACCTTATGGCTTTAGTTGATTCTGGTAAGTTATTTTAGACATATCCCTTCCATCTAGTCTAGTGATTGATGTTGCCAGAAGCTCTGATTCTTCTTTGCCTTCCTTTTTTTTTTTTAAAAAAAGCATGTTTTATTTGCAGTTTTGTTTTCACACCATACATATTTTGTGGACAGTGTATTGACTTGGTCAAATCTTTTTTAAACGATGCTAACAATAATAATACAAATAGGTATGTATAATCCTAACCTTCCAACTTCAACAATACTATTCTCTTTTCATAATTTTTTATCATTTTCCCATTAATTCATTTAAGCATAGATAACATTTCTTTGCACCATGTATTTGTTATCCCTTACTAAATTACTGATATTTAACATTTTAAGAATTACTCATTATAACTATAACTTCAATATTCTAAATGTGTAGGATTACCAATAAAGCCAAATATTAACAATCTTTAATCAGTCCCGGGAGTGTATCTCAAAATCCCCACAATTTCTAACCCTTAATTTATTTATTTATTTTTTAATTTGAATTTATATCCCGCCCTTCTCCAAAGACTCAGAGCGGCTTACATTGTGTTAAGCAATAGTCTCATCCATTTGTATATTATATACAAAGTCAACTTTTATTGCCCCCAACAATCTGGGTCCTCATTTTACCTACCTTATAAAGATGAGGTAGGTAAAACATTTTACCTACCTTATAAAACTAAGTCAACTTTGGGCCTGGTGGGACTTGAACTTGCAGTAATTGCAAGCAGCTGTGTTAATAACAGACTGCATTAGTCTGTTCAGCCACCAGAGGAATTTAATATTTTAAATTCACAATATACTTTAACACACTATTGATGTTAATAATACAATTAAATTACCTAATCCTAAATTTTCATCCACTAAGCTTAACATATTTTTAGTTATCAAGTTGTATTATCTATTAATATATATACTACTATTTTCCCTATTTGTATTTTCCCATTTTATTAATATATTTTCTCATTATTCATAATCTCTTAACCTTTTTAAAATTCCATCATTTATTGACTTTTTAGTCAACCTTTTATCTCCCTCTCTTGGAATCTTGTAGCTCTTTTTTGATATTTTTGTGCCTACTGAACATTCCCTTCTAGATACCCTTTGTCTCTTTCAGCTGTATTATTTGAACACCCATCAACAAGACTTCCTTTTTTAAAAGAAGAGATTCTTCTTTTCTTTTTTCTCAAAACCTTTCTCCTTTTTTTTTGAAGAGATTTTATTCTGTTCTCTCTGTTCTATTATAAACATTTAAGGAGTTATCTAATTGATTACTACTTATTAATCCTTTCTCTTCTTTATTTTTAGTTTCTTGCATCTTATTTTGATTTTCCTCTTCCACTGCTTCTTCTAATTTCTCATCTATTTCTTGAATATTGTGTTCCTCTTTTACCCCCATTTGTCGAGTGAATTCTATATTCATTTCTGTGTCTTTAAACAACCCCCTTGTCTCCTTATTGTTCTTTATAGTTTTATGCTTTTTAGCATCAAGAATACTTTTTTATATGCCTCTATTATCCCCTGTAAATCCATTTTATAACAATTTAATAAAAAATACTCACTATATTTCTATAGTTCCAACATCTCAATATTTAAAAACTTCCGCTTAATAAAATTTTATCAATCCCATGATTATACCTCCCAAACCCCTAAATTTATGGTCTTTAGAATTCTTTAGTAATTTGCAGCCTTATAGTTCTCCAGTTATATCACTTCCCAATTGTCCAAATTTTAAAGTCTTATTTAACTTTCCTTCTTTTCTCTTTTCTTCTATCACCTTTCTTTTTTGTCTCATAGAATGTTCTGTTGAATAACATTAATAGTCCAAATCCAAGTTAATCCACTTGATTCCTCCAATCTTTCAGATCCATAATCTAACAGCCAATTTTAATAAAGCTTAGTTATTTGCAAGTTAGTTCCTTTTAGAAATCTTCAAAAGGGGGTAAAAACTCATTAAATATTCTCAAATTATCCAAGTCATCTTCTAAGATAAAGTCAAGGTCAGGCCATCTTCCAGATGATATTACTTCTATTCTGTGTATTAAGTTCACTTTCACTGAGTATACTGTGGCAATAGTGCTGTAGTACTTCTCTTCTTTCAGTAGATGGCTCTTTTATTCCCAAATCCAATGTTAAACACTGTCAAAAACAGTTGATTATTCAATAAATCCAGGAGGTTTAGAAGTACAAATAAACAAACAAATAAACATTTTTGTTCCAAAAATCACTTTTCAAATTGTTTAAGCTTTTTTCAAGCTTTCTGTGTTTTAAAACTTCCCTTGGGCTTCTTTTGCCTCTTGATTTTCAGTTTTTTTCCCTCTCTGTGTATTTAATAGCCGCTTTCTTAGGCTTGGAAGTTATCTTTTAAAATTTTTGTATTTAAATCAGGTCTTTAGAATAAAAGTTGATAATTATCTCACCCAGTTTCAATGCTCTGTCCAAAAACTTCTCTAGCACAAATCTTGTGGTCCCAGTTGTCCCAGCTTGTGACTGCCAAAAATGGCCATTGCCCCTGCTGTCATTTGGAAGAACTTGGTTCTGACCTAACAAGGAAATTGCGAGCTCCACATGGGCAGTGAAGTTCCTCTCCTTTCTTCACCACCCCTGCAAGGCAGCTATGACCCCATTGGGTCTCCCGACAGCAGTTATTGGCTGGATTTCACAAAGTTCGGCGGAGCCCATTATTTTCCAGCCATTCTCGCTGCGTCATCAACCAGAAGTCCCTTCTTTTCCTTTCTTGACATAATGATCTTAGGGTTGTTTACAGCTCCCACAGTTTACAGTTTCTCAGTTGTTTATTTTTTATTTTTTATTTATTTGTCAAGTATGTATTTGATAATATATATAAGTATAAGCATGAATTGAATGCATAAAATGAATACAATTAAAGGGAACATTAGGACAGGGACAGTAGGCACACTGGTGCTGTTATGCACACACTTTACAGACCTCTTAGGAATGGACTGAGGTCAATAGTAGCCATTCTAAGGTTAAAATTTTGGAGGGGTTGGGATGAAGTGACATAGTGCATTCCAGGCATTGCAACTTTTCATTTTTTGACAGCTGTTCTATTCCATTTACTTCTAGATAAGGGTTTCTCAAATCTGAAAATTTAATATGATACCATGCAAAGTTGGAATTGAACTTCAAACAAAAATTGAAATCCATAAATCTTAAAATCATCACGTTTGAGAAACACTGATCTAGATGGAGTCAAAAGATATACTACTCTCTACTGCTACTTAGTGGCCAAAAGATTGAACAGTCAGCTCAAGGTTTCAAGAAATACATGTTCAGTCAACAGTATTAAGTAAAGGGGGAAAAATATAATCAGAGCACTGCGTCCTCTGAACAAGACTTTTATATTAGGGAGGTAACATTTGGAGGCCTCAAATTTCAGTTGAGGGAACCACTGACCACAGGCCCTAAAATGGCATACATTAAAATTATATATGGTGCAAAGACATATTGGGAGTGCACCACAATGATGCTGTGGTGAAAAGAATAATTTAAGACAGCATGACTTTTTTCAGGCCCCAGAATGAAGAGAAAACACTGAAAAACAGCAACATGGATCTGGTTTGGGTTAAATACGCCATCATTACATTGATGTGCAAGCTGAATTGTGGTGGGGTAAATTAAATTAATTTACTTTTTCCTTAAAAAATTGCTTCAGAATGAAATTATTTTATGTTACACCTTATTTTCAGACAGGTCTTATTCTGTCATGAGTATACAAAAGTAAGGAACTAATGAAAAATGTATTTCCATTAGAAACATCACCAGTGCAGCAGATTTTACACTGAACACACAGAGGAACAACACATTCATCACCAAATTCCGTTTGGAGTGGAATCAAGCAGCATCTGCAGTTCTGAAGTATGACAGACACTAGCAAGACAGCCAAATGGCTATTATCTGCATTTGGCAGATAACAGTATTAGATACAAATTCAATATGCATCCAATCAGCATATCTAGTAAGAACCCCAGCATCATTCCCTTTAAAAGGCTAAGTCAGAATAAGTAAGTCATAGTAATCCAACATGGTACAGAAATAGAAATGTCACAAATTTCAAAGCTACGAATTTGTTTGCCAAAAATCTGCAATCACCTTCATCTTGTCATCTACAAAGGAACTAAAAATATAGTTGGCTTTCAGAGCACGCTCCATTTCCCATCTCATTCATAAGCCTTTAAATGGTGAAACACATGGGAGCAGAGATGCAGCTTGGGCTGGGCCTTTGGGCTGGGCCATGGTACCCCAGAAGTCGTTATTCCCAGAGAAGGTTGGTGACTGAGGCAGCATTAAACAGTTCATCAATAATTGGACTGAGATTTACAAGCAACTATCAACAGAGACTGATGGGATAGTTGGCTAAAGCATCCTTTCTATTCTGTTTTTCAGAAAGCTGGAGGGGAAAAAAATGAGCTAGAAAAGCACCTTGTTACAGATAAACATTGTATGGACCTTTAGCATTTTATATTTATATCCTGTCAATGCAACAGAGTGCTTTCATACAGGCTTGCAAGTCCTTGGGTTATTGAGAGAATGCCACTGTCTTTCCTACAGCATTTAATTTTGGTGGGGAATTAGTCACATCTGTTGTGACCTTTGTAAGTGAAATCAACATAGATAACAGACACTATCCATCTCACAGACTTGATTTATTCCTCTTTTTCTTTTTGCAAATTATTTTAACCTATGCTTATTTATTACAAGTGGTTTTATTGTTTCAGACATTTTCAGAGTTTATCACACAATGTATTCCTCTTTTTCTAAGTGAAAAGGAATAGATAACCAGAGCAAGCAAGCAAGAAGAATTTGGCTTCCAGAGTAATATGTATGAAAGGTAAAGGCATCTTTGACTCCTATTGATGAGCTAAGCATGTTGTCTACCGCCATAGGAAATAGATGATAACAACACAGGGTACATCACCATGACCTTCTTCTGGGAGGCTTCTTTGGCAATCATATGATCAAAGCCAGGGGTGAAATATAAAATTTGTTACTAGTGGTTCTATGGGCGTGGCTTGGTGGGGGGGGTTTAATGTGACTGGGTAGGTGTGGCCAACTTTTTTTTTTTACTTTTAAAAGCATATTTTTTACAACCTCTTCGGCCGAAGAGGTTGTAGAAAAAATGCTTTTAAAGGGTTCTGATGATCCCAGCTGAGTTGCCTGATCACCAGAACCTTTTAAAAGCCTCTGATGATCCCAGCTGAGCCATGCGATCATCAGAGGCTTTTAAAAAAACTTTTAAAAGCATTTTTTCGGCCGAAGAAAACATGCTTTTAAAAGTAAAAAAAAATATCTCTGATGATTGCGTGGCTCAGCTGGACATGGGCAGGGGGGGGAATTTTGCTCCGAACCAACCATTGCCATCGCTACCAGATCTGGCGATCCAGTCTGAACCGGGAACATTCCACTTCTGATCAAAACCCTTCTCATTTTGTATGTGCATCACATCTATGACATACATATAAGGAGCTGGGCTACATTATGCAGGCATGGCTGCCTTTCTCTTTTGTATATCTCTACTTAGGCATTCCTGATTGTGTTCCATTTAAGTGCCAGCTAAGGCTGAACCTGCATAGTTTTTACTATGCAGATTTACTATGCATAGTTTTTACAAGACAAGCAAAGGGTGGCTACCTGAATCAGTGTCTGTAGTGTTTGGTTAGAGTATCATTCTTGTTTCTTTTAGGGGCTGAAGTGCCAGGTTTCTTTATCTGGCTTTTTTATGTGAAATGTAGCAGCTAAAAACTACCAGTTGATGATGAAAAAGAAAAAAATGAATGATTGATTTTGGGATTATTTTCCTGCCCAAGATTCACATACGGAGGCTAATAAAAATAATACAAACTAAACAAATAAGGTATATTATGAG
The DNA here is from genome assembly GCF_028640845.1 of Ahaetulla prasina. Taxonomy (NCBI): domain Eukaryota; kingdom Metazoa; phylum Chordata; class Lepidosauria; order Squamata; family Colubridae; genus Ahaetulla; species Ahaetulla prasina. The sequence goes on from NC_080542.1 coordinate 99,238,715, forward strand.
AATTGAAATTAAAAGAGTTCCTAATTAAAACTTTTGCATTGTATCCCTATCTCTTAAAATTTTCTTCAAAATTTTCTCTTAAAATTTTTCCACACAGCAATATTTCAGAGAAAAATAATCAAAAGTCTTTGGGATCTAAGCAAAGAAGCCTTCGGAAATGAATTTCTTGCTGTTTACATGCCATTTTTTCCCCTGAAAACTGTGCCCTACATTATGATTTTGGGTTTCAAACCCATCTAAAGGAGCTTGTTTTCTTTTCTATTCTTTTACAGCCACTTTTGTCTGAATTAACCACAGATATTTTATCTGAATGATCTTTCAGGAAAAATTATCTCTGTAAACTCAACTAGCTTTCCCCAATCTTACACACAGATGTACTGAGGGGGGGGGAAAGCATTTGAGTTTCAAATCAATTGCTAATAATTCTTTTTCCAGAAATGTAGTCCCAGAAAAACTCAGGAGGAAATGGTTTGAGTAAGTCTAGGTTATACCAACCAGAGTTTGTTCTGGTTTGGACAAACTACTCTACATGGGATATCTTAAAACAGACACAAATGTTTCCAATCTTTTTCTTGTATTACTGGTGGGTACTGGGAAAGAAATAAATGTATCATTATAGCTTACATAGCAATGCTTTAGTTTAGCCTTATATGTTTGGATGAAGGACCATCAATGAGAAGTTCCTGTGACTGTATAAATTATATTCAATATAAGTACAATAAGTTATATTATATTGTCGTCAACTGTGAAGACTGCTGGCAAACATTTGAAAGATATTTTCCTTCAGGAAACATGACATTGTAAGGTTTGATGCATACATAGTTTAGAAATGCTGTTGCTGATCATAATAATTGTAATAATAAAGTAATGATAGTGAATGAGACCCAGACAAAGTATTTGCATTAGAGTCCCAATGGGGCATCATTTAAGTCATGACTTACTTTTCAAATTGATTTCAATGGGATTTAAACTCAGCCAACTTATTCTGGATCCTTCCCAAATACTGGTATAAGGGTTCCCTCGTAGTGTGTTCATAAGCAGAATAGTTTAGAAGAAATGTAGCAAATATTTCTAATTGCCATATGGAACAGCAGTTTTGAAGAGTTATATTTATATGGATTAGGAAGGGAGAAAAGGATATTTATATTATTAACCCAAAGGCAACATTTAGCTAATTAAATTGATTCAAGTCTTGTGTGACTTCCTACTTAGGTCATGATATAAGGGGAGATAGGTTTGGCTAGCCTTTGGGATTAATCCCAGGAGAACATCCCACAGACACATGGTATTTACAGCCTACAGAATTATTTAAACAGTTTGTAGCCTGTATTGCAGGTTAATTTCAGATATGGTACGACATAATTAACAGATTAATTCTTCTTTGCTTGGGTTGTAGATCTAATGAAGTGGTATATTTCACAGTAGCATTACCATCTGGGATACTATACCCTCTGGAGCCAAAAGACATTGCTTAGCATTATATGCTTTTAAAAAAAAGCAACTAATAAAGTGATCAGAAAGGCTTTTAGAAATATTGGTTAGTTTTACATCCTCAGTTTCATAATCAAACAATCATTAATTTAATTTACATTTAAATGATTGGATTCATTGCCAAGTGATTCAGGTGAATGCTTCATATATTTTGTCTATTTATACATTTTTAAAATCTGTATCTGGGGTAAGAGAAGTTCACAAACTTGTCCATTCTGGCAGAGACTTCAGTTGTTTAGTATTTAAAAGTCTAGATTTGGATCTGAATCTCTCTATTTCCAAATAAGGTCATGTTAACAATACCTTTTAGAACTATTCCACCATGTCATTTTATTTGAACCTTAAGGTTACTCTGCCTATTTGGAGAGGGGAAGATGTACATGTATTTACAAAACAAAACAAAAAAGCACAGGGCTGTAGTCATTCATAATCTCTTTTTTTCTGAGAATGTCTACATTCTTGAGAATTTGGTCTATCCATAAATCTTGGAAGATGATTCTGTAAACTGATGATTGCTTTACAATAGCTTCCCTTTTCTCTTTTTGACAGCTTGGCTAATCTCAGAAAAGCTACCATATTTTTCGGACTATAAAATGCACTCCCCCCCCCCAAAAAAAAAGTGACTGAAAATGTCTGTGCATTTTATACAGTGAATATTGATCAACTGGGGGGTTGCCATACCTGGGGGGAGAGGGGAGGGAGTTGGTGCATCAGCAGTGACAGGCCGCAGCAATCCCTGCTGCCTGGAACAGCTTATTGGCGGTATTCCGGGAGTTCGATCGAACTACCAATTAGCTGCTAAAGCTCCAGCATTCCCCCGCTGAGACAGCAGTGCAGAGGTGGGATTCAGCAAGTTCAGCCAATTCTGTTGTTAACTTTGTGTGCAGTTCGGAGAACTAACTGATCTCACTATTGGCTGGACTCGGTGTGCTCTACATCTGCCTGCCCTGCACAAGTTTGTCGAGCAGTTTGCCAAGGACACCCTGCTGCCACTTGCTGCCCTGCTGCAAATATGCCTGTTCTGTCTCCTTCCCCACCTCAGACCCACGAGCTGGCCTTCAGCCAGTGGATTCACGGCTCTTATCAGTCCTGGCAGAGAAATCACAGCTGCCTACCAAAGTTCAAACAAATGACTCACATAGCAAGACTTTCAGCTCTTTTTGAAACAGTTCAGCTTTTGCTTCCCGTGGAGTGAGAGCAGTCCCAAAGCTCCTTATATATCCTGTGGGGTGGGGCTCCTGCCCCATCCTTCCTTTTTTTAATTTTTAATTTTTAATTTTTTTTATTAAAAAGTTTTACAAAAGATTTCCCCCCCCCCATATCCACCCCCTCCCCTCCCCATCCCCTCCCTCCTCCCTTCCCCCCAAGACTTCCCAGAACAGAATACAGGGTATAATATTAACAATCATAAATTAAACTACAACATGAGTCATAATCCATAGTCACTCCTTTCTCTAAAACCTTAACTCCCCTTCCAGAAATTAGAAAGTACTTTCTTCTTCCAGTCCATTATATATCAGTCCATTCCACTCCTAAAGTCTTCAGCATCTTCCAGTTAAATTGGTATTTCCAGTTCTTCAATAAAGTATATAGTTTTTAATATCCAATCTTCATCGATCAATGCCTAAACAATGTTCTTTCTTCCAATATTCATCAGGAATTCTTCTATAATGTCTTTCTTCCTTAAACAGCCTCTCAAAAATAGTTCATATTTCCAGCTTAAATTTTTAATTTTTCCAATCTCCAAAAATAAATGACATTCTATCTTCTCATATCTTTGGTATCAATTACATACATCAAAGAACATTGCTAATATTAATATTAAACCTCCACAATATGTCAGTTGTACTAATTAAAATCTTCAATTTAGCTTACATATGTCAGATATCAGTATTAAAATTGCACCTATTTATATCCAAAATATATCAATTATAACAATTAAATTCTATTTAACTAAATAACAACATTATATAATAACAACATAAACAATCTCTCAAATATAATATTTAATCCAAATTCATAAATTTTACTGTCTATCCTCCTCAAATAATACCCCTAACATTACACTTTCACATCCAAAATAAATCATTTATAAGGATTAACTATATTCAAATTTATTAGAATTAAACATTCTCCCTCCCCTTATCTTCTATCTTACACTTTTTCCACCATCTACTCACCAATCAGCTTAACATCCAACCATAAAGGATTTCCAATCTTTAATACATTGGTATAGAAATCTCTAGCTTTAACAGCTGTGTTAAGAAAATACTTTCTTCCTTTATAATTCACTGTTAGGCCAGCTGGAACGTCCCATCTAAAATATATCTGATGTTTCTTAAGTTCATCCACTAAAAAAGCAAATTCTTTTCTATTTCTTAACATTTTAGGAGGAATTTCCTTCATCTTGTCCTAATATTTGAAATTTATTTTTATAAAATGCTTGTAAAATTCCATACCTAATCTTCTTGGTTGTAAAATAAATAACCACATCTCTCGGCAAATGCTTCTGCCTTGCCAACCAAGAATTAACACGATAGATTTTTTCAATATTAACTTCAAAATTTTCTGGTTCCACTCCCTCTATCTGACCAAAAGCCTGAGTAAAAATCTCTTTTAAATTTTCCTGTCTACATTCTCTTAATCCCCTCACCCAGTGATGGGATTCAAGTAATTTAACAACCGGTTCTCTGCCCTAATGATTTCTTCCAACAACCTGTTTGCCAAACTGCTCAGAAAGTTAACAACCGGTTCTCCCGAAGTGGTGCGAACTGGCTGAATCCCACCACTGCCCTCACCCTTATAGCATATTCCATTAATATATATTGTAATATAACCCTTTCTTCATCTGCCCTGTCCACCTTAACTTGGATATCATCTATTTTATTTTCTAAATTCAAATTAATTGGATTCTTTTGAATTTCCTCTATTTTCATTTGCAAATCTAAGTTAATTTGGTTGTTCTTCCAGTCTTTCCTCCATCTGAATACTAGATACCAATAATGGCGTAATTAAATCCTTTATCTTTTTCATAGCCCCCCTCTGCTCTTCCACCACATCTTTAAGATCCAATATTTTTTTTTCTATTTCATTAAATTTTTGATCTATTTCTAAAAGATGAGCCTCCAAAAGTTCCTGTAAAAAATTCCTTAAGCCTTCCTTGATATCTTCTTTTAATATCCGTACCTGAGCTGAAGAAATTTCCAAAATTTTAGTAGTAGATAATGCTGTTTGCTTAAAGCCATTTTTAAACTATGTCATCAACCAAAAAGAAGGGGGGGAAAAGAAGCTTCTATAAACTTTTCTTCTTAAACACTGTAATAAAAAGAAAAAGGTAAAAAAAAATCATAAACAATTCTTATTCATTCCATTTAAAAAATATCTTGTTATATTCTTCTTATAGGTTCCATGCCAGCAGTTGCAATAAACATTTCCTTAACTTTCACTTCCAATACACAAAGCACATACACAAAACACCATTTCCTTTCTTCATCTCCAATCTTGACTACAAATATTTCCTCTGATAGGGAGTTAAAATCTTCTTACAAACAAATGCCAATGTTCCTGTTTCTGCTCTGTCCACGTTAGCATTCCATCATAAATCCTTTTCAGTCACGGAGATGGGTGCTGCATCTTGTTCCACCATTAGGCAGAAGCATTCCGGATTCTGGAGCTTTTCTCAGGCTATAGAAGGAGCGTTCCCATCAAGCCTCCAGAAATTTTCCTGGGGCTTTCCTGGAGGCTCTACTTCAGCCCGAATGCTCACCTCTCCCTCTTTGCCCAATGGAGAGATTTTCAAGCCACCAGACAGCTGATTAGCGCTGTCTGAGCGGCTCTATAGAATCACAGAGCTAGCGGTCTAAAAGAGACTGCCATCAACAAAGTGAAGCCACCGGAAGTCCCCCACCCTTCCTTTGGATGACACCGCTTCTCTAATCTTCTGAAGCGCGGGTCAAGCCAAGCTTGATTATTATTATCAGCTGGGTCTGAAGGCGTAGCCTGGGAAAAGGAGGAATCAGGGGATGACGGCCTCATTATGTCCTCTGACTGGTCTGGTTCTGGCTCCTGGAGCCGAGCCAAAGGAATCGGTGCTCCCGAGGTAAGCCTTACCAGCCCTTCCCCCTCACTTTCTGAGCCACTTTCGGGCATGGGGCCAGGTTCGGGGGCTGGAGTCACAACAGTGCCATTCCCAGCCCGTGTGGTGGACTATGGCCTTGGGTGAGCCCAGAGACGTGGAGAGAGAGAGGTATGAATGGACAACACTTGGCTTACAGCACTGGAGAGGGCAGGCAAGGGAAGCAGCTGGGTTGCCACCACCTTTCATTGAGGCGCATGTAGCGAGATGGGGCTCCTCTTGCCATCCCTTTCCCCCCCCCCATCGCTGGGCATGGCGTGGCTTCCTGCCCTTCATTTAGCCATCCATGCAATTTGGGGTTGGCAGGTGGGCTGGGCTGGGCTGGGGTAGAGGAGAAAGGCTACCAACTCCTGGGCTGACTGGCTTCTTCTCAGCAGCTCTTTCTCTGCCTTTTGGTGTCAGCCATCAAAGATGAAATTTTTGTGGGCAGAAGAACTGCACTGCAATGGAGAAATTGGCAACAGAATGGCCAGCCTGAGGGAAGGAGGCCACTTTCTCCTCTTTCCCTTTTCGTCATCTTTCCCTCGTGCCAGCCTCTCCATTGCTGCACAGCACCCAGGATCCATTAGCCAAGGGCAAGCAGTTGAAGCAGGGTGCGGCAGGGAAGCCTTGTGGAAAAATGCACGGGCATTGTTAATGTTAATTTGTTAATGACAGTGATGATGGTTCTTAATACTGCTGTTGACTTTACATGGTTGAAACCTTATTCTGCTATATTTTATTAAATATATTACTACACCATTTAGTTCAGAATATTTTTCTTTGTTTTCCTCCTCTAAACCTAGGTACATATTATGGTCAGGGGCATCTTATTGTCTGAAAAATATGATACATAAAGTCAAACTTAGTTACATTTTGACGATAGATCATTAAGAATATTCTGTTACATATCAAAGATCTTTAACTAATTTAAAGTATTTGACCCAGAATTTTAAGAACCGGGGAATAACCAAAAATGTATCTAGCCTAGTTTATTAAGCCATCATGACTAGGAACTATTAACAGCCTTATTTTCCATATCTTCTATCAGGTCAGAAATTGGTCCTTTAAGGCTGTAAACAAATCTGGATGACTGCAAAGATAAATAACTTTACTGCCATCTCATGATCATCAGATTTTATTCAGCTCAGATAAAGCTGGTCAAATGGTAAGCCCAATAGTACTGAAGATTGAAAGAAAACAGTCATTTTTGCATATGTGCTTTAATACATGAATCAGGTGATAAAATGTTTGCAATTAATTCTTTGAGAACCATGGATTCATATTGGAATTATGTACCTATTATTAATTACATTAAATGTCATTATTAATATTTTCTACCTCCTGGACAAACTTATGGGATTGTACAAATACAATTTGGATTCAGAAAAAAACTATCATGTAACTTACAACTTCTTCACTGCAAAAACATATGGATTACAAATCTTGATCAGGGCAAAGCAATAAATGCAATTTACATAGACTTCTTTAAAACTTTTAACTCAGTGGTACATGACAAACTTCTCCTAAAACTAAAATCCTACGGCATCTCCGGACCCCTCTACAACTGGATAACAGCATTCCTGTCAAACAGACAACAAGTACTCAAAATAGGCAGTGCCCTATCAAATCCCGCTCCTGTCAATAGCAGCATTTCCCAAGGCAGTGTTCTTGAACCAACACTCTTTATATTATACATTAATGATCTCTGTGATCATATTCAAAGTAATTGTGTTCTCTTCGCTGACGATCAAAATATTTAACAGTACCAACAATACAGCTACCCTTCAAAAAGACCTTGACTTTGTGTCAGAATGGTCAAAAACTTGGCAACTCCAAATCTCAACCAGCAAATGCTCTGTCTTACACATTGGAAAAAAGAATCTAAACACTAAATGCAAACTTGATGGACATTACCTTACAGATGACCCCAACCCTATTAAAGACCTTGGTTTTCATATCCAATGATCTAAGTGCCAAAGCCCACTGCAACTACATCGCAAAAAAGGCTTTAAGAGTTGTAAACCTAATCTTACGTAGCTTCTTCTCCAGAAACACTACACTGCTAACCAGAGCTTATTAAACAGTTGCTAGACCAATTCTTGACTACAGCTCGCCTGTCTGGAACCCATACTACATTTCAGACATAAGATTAGGTTTACAACTCTTAAACTCTTGAACATGTCCAAAAATATTTTAGAAGAAGAGGTCTCCACTCCTCTGAATACAACAAAATACCTTATGCCACCAGACTTGAAATCTTGAATTTAGAAAACTTAGAACTCCGCTACCTTTGACAGGACCTGTGTTTAACTCATAGAATCATCTATTGCAATGTCCTTCCTGTTGAAGACTACTTCAGCTTCAATCATAACAATACAAGAGCAAACAATAGATTTAAACTCAATGTTAACCATTTCAATCTTGATTGCAGAAAATATGACTTCTGTAACAGAGTTATTAGTGCTTGGAACACACTACCTGACTCTGTGGTCTCTTCTTAAAATCCCCAAAGCTTTAACCAAAAACTCTCTATTATTGACCTCACCCCATTCCTAAGAGGTCTATAAGAGGTGTGCATAAGAATAGAATAGAATAGAATTTTATTGGCCAATTGTGATTGGACACACAAGGAATTTGTCTTGGTGCACATGCTCTCAGTGTACATAAAAGAAAAGATACGTTCATCAAGGTACAACATTTACAACACAATTGATGGTCAATATATCAATATGAATCATAAGGATTGCCAGCAAAAAGTTATAGTCATACAGTCATAAGTGGAAAGAGATTGGTGATGGGAACTATGAAACGATTAATAGTAGTGCAGATTCAGTAAATAGTCTGACAGTGTTGAGGGAATTATTTGTTTAGCAGAGTGATGGCCTTCGGGAAAAAACTGTTCTTGTGTCTAGTTGTTCTGGTGTGCAGTGCTCTATAGCGTCGTTTTGAGGGTAGGAGTTGAAACAGTTTATGTCCAGGATGCGAGGGATCTGCAAATATTTTCACGGCCCTCTTCTTGATTCGTGCAGTATACAGGTCCTCAATGGAAGGCAGGTTGGTAGCACAAATGTGCCTACCGTTCCTGTCTTATTGTTTCCTTTCATTATATCCAATTAATATAGTTATCACATACTTATGCTCATATATATGCTTATATATTATAAAGTTATTTTCATGCTTATGCTTATATATACTGTTGTGACAAATAAAAAATAAAGAAATAAAAAATAAAAATAAAGAAATAAACCATCACAATTCTCAAATGGGCTTTTTCGAAAAGGCAATTGGATTTTCTTGGTTTTTTTCTTTAAAATTTTTTTACTTCTCATCAAAGAAGCTTCTACAGTTCTAACTGATTGGAAGGGAATGGAAGTTGCCTTTTGGAAAAAATATTTTGGGACAACTGTGACCTGGATCATTGAAAATCTCCATAGACATTAAACCATCATAGGGTTTTCTGTTGCTACATTTGACCTCAAAAACTGGTTAATCAAAACATTACTTTATTCTTGAATGGAAAAATAATTGAATATGATTGAACAGACAAAAGTACTAGTGACTTTTTAAAGATATTTATAATAAATGAAATGATAAAAATAATTAATATTTTCTTAGGTTGTTGAATACTTTTACACAGTAGCAGGGTTCCATAATAAGAATTTTCATTTTCATAAATAAACAAACAAACAAATAAGTGGAAGGCACTTTATAGTGGGTGATCTGTATGGAGAACTAGGCAAGAAAATGCAGAGGCTTGGCTAATCAACGTAACGTTTTATTACTAACAATAACCGGCTAACAAGAACAAGGCAAACTCCACGCGGCTTGGAAAACACTGACAGGAAGTTGCTGTCTGATAGCAGCCTAAATAGGGAGCTGTCAGACAGAAAGAACTAATAGCCACATTGTGAACTCCCGCTTTCTGGCTGCATGTGCCTTAGCCAATCAGGAGCGGGTAGCAACAGGCCCGGCTGAGCTGGGTCGCAACTGTGCGGACTTAACAGTGGGCTTATACATTTATAGAAGTATTGAGTCATCATACAGGAATACTATCTTTTGTTCAGAGACTCAATACAACAAAATACCTTATGCCACCAGACTTGAAATCCTGGGTTTAGAAAATTTAGAACTATGCTGCCTTGGACATGACCTGAGTTTAACTCATAGAATCATCTATTACAATGTCCTTCCTGTCAAAGACTACTTCAGCTTCAATTGCAACAATACACGAGCACACAATAGATTTAAGCTTAATGTTAACCGCTCCAATCTTGATTGCAGAAAATATGACTTCAGTAACAGAGTTGTTAATGCTTGAAATACACTACCTGACCCTGTGGTCTCTTCCCAAAATCCCAAAAGCTTCAACCAAAAACTATCTACCATTGACCTCACCCCATTCCTAAGAGGTCTGTAAGGGGCGTGCATAAGAGCACAAATGTGCCTACCGTTCCTGTTCTATTGTTTTCCTTCGTTATATCCAATTAATATAGTTATTACATACTCATGCTCATATATATGCTTATGTGTTGTATAGTTGTTTCATGCTTATGCTTATATATACTGTGCGCCAAAAATAAATAAATAAATAAATAAATAAATAAATAAATAAATAAATAAATCCTCCACCATTTCAGACAAAAAAAAAAATTCAGAGAAGTAATTGTTGAGCTTTATTTTGTCTCTTTCTCTTAAAAGCTGGGAGACATGATTCATCTTGCCAGCCACTGTAGATATGAAGCATGTTGGAGGTTGAAGCATTTTGTGTGTGCCTGTGAAAGTGCATTTCTGACTTGAGTATTTATTAGAAAAGCAGATATATAAGAGTAGGAAAGCAAGATATATTGAAAACAACATTTAGACATATCCTATCTAGTAAGTGCAGTACTACCAGGGAGAAAATCAATGAACTTATGATCTATATTTGCCTGAGAACAAAGGCAAAAGGCAACTACCTCTGAATATTGTAGTAACCTGCCAGGCAAAGCTTATGAGGTTCTGAAAAGTCAGTGAAATTGAACAGGTTCCTACTAATCTAGCTGACAATTTTGTCATTCAAAAGGTAGAGAAGAGAACTAGAGGGACAGCTGTACTGGACCTAATACTAACAGAGAAGAAATAATAGAGGGATTAAAGTTGCAGGAAATTTGGGGAAGAGTACTATGTCATATTAGAATTCAATATAATGTAGGCACAAGCAATATAACATAATCAAACCAGTGTCTTGGACTTTAAAAGTGCTGATTTCAACAAACATAGAAAGAGCTTGGGGAGAATTCTATGGATGAAAATCTTAAAGAGGAAAACAACTCAAGAAGTTTGGGTAAGTCTAAAAAAAATATGATTATAAAGTCCAGTCCAGCACAATACCACTGGGGGATAAAAAAGAAATCCAAGAAGAAACCATCATGGTTGCACAAAGAACACTCTGATAAGTATAAAAAAATGTAAATGGGGACACATAACTAAGGCAGAATATAAATTATAGCCTGAATCTGCAAAGATGAAGTCAGGAAAGCTGAGAGTCAGAATGAACTAAGACTTGCAATAAATGTCAAAAAAAATTTTTTAAAAAAATTTTCTTCAACATATAAAAAGCAGGCTTCCGGGTGGCTCCACCTCTTCGCTGAGCCCTAATTAAAGGGGCTCCGCACTGAACATCGTAAAAGCCAGGAAAAGCCGGCTTTAATCTTTTTCTCTGGATGAAAGAGGAAAGATAAGAGCGCAGGAATGTTGGTAGACCTCCCCAGAGGCTTTGTTTTAATTAAGCAGAGCTTCGAAGGGTCGATGGGTCCCATAAATATTTCTGCCATCTCCGACTTCAGTGCGTGTCTGCAAAAGCAGGAAAAGAAGAAGGTGTCCATCTCTGCTAATTGTCTTATCTTTATGGATCTCTTTAAGCAGACGGAATGAGTGCAAGCGGACGATTATTGGATTGCAAGTATTTTTGATTTCCTGACTTCTACTTTCTAAAAAAGAGAATTTTTTTTTTCCTTTGTTCTAATTGACTCTAAGATGGCGCCTGAACGGGAGTGAAAATGACGAATGGAATTTTAAACAGTCTGTGCAACTAAGAAGATAAGAAATGTTATGTGTGGATTTTAATGAAGTGAACTGAGCTCTCCTATACTTAAAGGGGAGAAGAGAAGTTTCTAGACTTATATTTTGTGAATTTTAAAACTGAAATGGCTACTAAACCACCTAAGACTGGGGGTAGAAGGGGTTCTGAACCAGCTTTAGAAGATCTGATTAAAGAGCAAGGGAGAGTGTCTGAAGAAAGGTTTAAGGAGATTATGGATAATAATGAGAAAATAAGAGAAGAAATAAAGAGAATAATAAAAAATAAGAGAAGATATCTTAATGGCTTTTCAAGGTTTGGCAAAAGACTGGAGGTGGTGGAGGAGGAGGTGCAAGAAATTGTTCAGTCAAATCAACAAATAGAAAATAGAATGGGGAATGCAAATCAAATTGGATAAAATGAAGATCAAGTGGTGGTGATGCAGTATAGAATGATGGAAGGAGCTCTGAGAATTAGAGGTTTGAATGAAGACAAAGGGAAGATTTAAAAATTTTATCAGAAGCTCTGGCTGAATTTATTGAACTTGATCCACAAGAGGTTGCTTATCAAATTGACAAAATTTATAGAGTTAATTCTTGGATTGCTAGGCAAAAGAAACTTCCTAGAGACATTGTGGTTTATTTTTGAAAAGAACAGTGAGGAATCAAATTTTGCAAGTTGCTTTTCAGAAAAACTTGAAAATAGGGAACAGGAGTTGAAGGTTTTGAAAGAGATCCTCCCAAGATGTTAAGGGATAGAAAGACTTTACATTTTTACACAAGAACTTAAGAAATACCAGATTCAATTTAGATGGGAGGTTCCAGTTGGCTTGACAGTGTATTATCAGGAAGGAGATATCGTATTGACACAGTGCTTAAGGCCAAAGATTTTCTTTCTACAGTGCTGAAATTTGAAATAGAAATAATAGAAAAAGAATTCAAGAGACTCAAATGGGTGTGGAAGCTGAGGTGATTCCAGTGATGTTACCATCAGAGGAACAACCACAAGAACAAAGACTGACGAGGGAGCCCTTAGCGTAAAGAAAAGGAGCAACAAACTCAAAGTAAAGTTCAGGACTCTGCTACAGAAGCGGTGGAGGAGCACGGCCGAAGATACGGGAGGACGATCTTCAGTTGATTGCCCAAAGGCTTCAGCAGCCCAGTAATGGCAAATAAAATCTTGACTTGGAATGTCAATGGTTTGAACTCAGCTCAGAAGAGAAGAAAAATATTTCATTATTTGAAACAATTTAAAATGATGTTATTTGCTTACAAGAAACGCATATTAAATTATCAGATCAAAAGTACCTAATAAACTCAAAGTTAGGTAAACATTTTGTTGCTTCAGCTTTGGAGAAAAAACATGGCATAGTGGTTTATTTGAGAAAAGATATACCAGCCAAGTTAATAGAGGCAGATATTTATGGAAGATATATTGCTATTGAACTTACAATAGAAACAAAAAGGACTCTCTTGCTTGGTATATATGCACCCAACCAGCAACAAGAAAAATTTTATAGAATGTTATATGATAAGTTGATCCTATGGGATTATAAATCGTGTATTATATTGGGAGATTGGAATGGAGTAATAGATACACGAAAGGACAAGAGAACTTCTTCCAAGAAGATACCTGCACATGCAAAGCTGCCTAAATCCTTTTTTGATATGATAGAAGATTTTGAGTTAAGAGATGTATGGAGACTGGAATTTGGAGGAAAGAGACTATACTTTTTCTCTGATAGGCATCAATCCTTCTCACGTATTGATTTTATTTTAATTTCTAATGATTTGCTTTTTAGGGTGAAGAAAACTAAGATATTTCCAAGATGTTTGTCTGATCATAGTCCTGTTTGGATGGAATTGCAATATGGAAAAGAGGGTAGAAGAACTTGGAGATTAAATGAAAATTTGTTTAGATATCAGGATAATGTAAATCAATGTAAAAAGCAGATGAAAGAATTTTTTGATTATAATTTGAATAATGAAACATCGATAGAAATGGTTTGGGACTGCAGTAAAGCTTTTATGAGAGGTGTATTAATATATCTTAATAATAGACAGAGAAATAAGCAACAAAGACAGCGTAGGTATTTAGAAGAGGAAATTTATAAGAAACAACAATTATTAATACATAACCCACATGATCAAAAACTTAAAGATGCAATAAAGTTACTACAGAATCAATTTAATATGATAATGGCTGATCAGGTGGCAACAAATATACAATATGCCAAACATAATACTTTTGTAATGCAAATAGACCTGGTAGGTGGTTAGCATACACTTTAAGGAAAAGACAAAACAACGTACTATAGAAAAATAGAATACAAAGGTAAAGAGAGATATCAACAGGATAAAATTAAAAAGCTTTTTAGAATATTATACAAATTTATATCTTAAAGATAATATATTGAATAGGGATATTGATAATTATTTGAAGGAATATAAGGTTAAAAATTTAACTTTAGAACAAACGGATGAATTGAATCGCCTATAACCTCGGAAGAAATTATTTTGGTAATTAAACAATTAAAATGGGGAAAACTCCTGGTACGGATGGGCTTACAGTTAGTTATTATAGGAATTTACAGGATGAGATGTTAGGTCCACTTAAGGAATTATTTAATCAGATACAACTAGGAGAATTCCCCTCATGGAGAACCTCTTTTATTTCATTGATACCAAAAGAGGAACAGGATTGTTCTAAACCTGGGAACTATAGGCCAATCTCACTTTTAAATAATGATTATAAGATTTTTGTTAAAATAATAGCTAATAGATTAATGTTGATTCTGCAGCGAAGAATTCATAATGATCAATCTGGATTTATAAAAGGGAGACAGATGAGGAATAATGTTAGGCAGATTGTTAATTTACTGGAGTACTTAGAAAAGAAAAATTTTATTCCAGCAGCATTTATTTTTCTCGATGCAGAGAAAGCTTTTGATCGATTGCATTGGGATTTTTTATTTAAATTAATAGAAAAGATGCAATTTGGAGATGGTTTTTTAAGAATAATTAGGGCAATTTATGGAGAGCAAACAGCACAGATTATAATCAATGGTAGCTTAACAGAACCTTTTAAGATTGCGAAAGGAACAAGACAGGGATGTCCTTTATCACCATTATTGTTTATTTTAACTCTAGAACCATTATTGGATAAAATACGAGAAGTAAAGGAGATAGAGGAATTAGAGTTAGACAGTATGAATATAAGTTAAGAGCTTTTGCAGATGATTTGGTGATTACTTTAACAAACCCTATAAATTCTAGTAAATCTTTGTTGGAAATAATTGATCAATATGGGAATGTCTCAGGGTTTAAGGTAAATCAGAAAAGACAAAAGTGATAATAAAAATATGGCCAGACAACAGAAAGAAAAACTAGAGGAAGTAACAGGATTTGAAATTGTAAAGAAGGTTAAGTATTTAGGGTTTATATTACGTCATCAAATGTGAAATTGTATAAGAATAACTATGAGGTTTTATGGCAAAAGTTCAGAAGGAGTTGATTGTTTGGAAAAATTGCAATTATCTTTGCTGGGAGAATTGCTGCTATTAAAATGAATGTTTTACCTAGATTTTTATTCCTCTTTCAGATGATACCAATAATTAAGAAAGATAAGAATCTTGAGGAATGGCAGAAGGAATTAACAAATTTATATGGGAAGGTAAAAAGCTAGGGTTAAAATGAAAATAATTCAAGATTCTCGGAAAGGGAGGTTTAAAATGCCTAATTTTAAATTATATTATGAAGCAGCTGCTCTCTCTGCAATAAGTGATTGGTTTAATTTAACAGAGGACAGAATTTTGAATATAGAAGGTTATGATTTGTTATATGGATGGCATGCATATTTAATTTATGACAAAAAAGTGGATAAGGCCTTTAAAAATCATGTGCTAAGAAATGCCCTTCTGCGTGTTTGGAAAAATACTCTTATAAACTAAATTATAAGGTTCCTATATGGGCAAGTCCTAGACATACAGTAGAAAATATAAACATAGAACAGAATCAGGAAATGATTACATATAAAGATCTTTTGTATACTGAAAGAGGTAATTTGCAGTTAAAATCTCTGCAAGTATTAAGAGAGGAAGGGAAAAATTATACTTGGTTTCAATATGAGCAATTACATGCTAGATGGAAGGAGATCAGAAAATTGGTATAGAGCAGAACGAGGAAATTTGGTAAAGCAAATTAGAAATCAGTCTCAGGAGCATATAAAGAGATTGTATAATGTGTTACTTGAAATAGATTCTGAAAGGGACTTGGTAAAGGACTGTATGATAAAGTGGGCACAAAATTTTCAGGAGCCAATATTATTGGAAACGTGGGAAAAATTTGGGTTAGAAATGTTAAATTCATGAGCACAGAATCTGAGGAAAATTTTTATAAAATGTTTTATAGATGGCATCTAGATCCTAAAAAATTATCGTGTATGTATCCAGAAATGCAAGCAAAATGTTGGAGATGTAATTGTGATGACGCTACATATTTTCACATTTGGTGGACTTGTAAGGACATAAAGGCCTTTTGGATAAAAATTTGGTGGATTTTACAAAATGTTCTGAAAAAGAAGATAAAGTTCCTGCAATTTTTCTTGTTGGGAATTATTACGGATTGTACAGTAATTGAGACTAAATTGATTTTAAATCTAATAACTGCAGCAAGATTACTAATAGGACAATATTGGAAGAAAAAAGAAGTACCAACAATACAAGAATGGATATTGAAAGTTGCCAATTTGGCTGAGATGGCGAAGATATCAGCCTTTTTGAAAGACAATACGCAAGAAAGATACTTAAAGGAATGGAAAAAATGGATTGACTATATTCAACGTAGATATCAGACTAAGAGTTATCAGACTGTTTTTGAATGATTATGATGTATTATTTTTGATAGCTTTTGGGGGAAGTTAGGAATTGATGATTGTAGGGGTATAATTAAGTTGGGACGAAAACTTTTTAGCATATGTTTGCTTTACCTTTAACTATACCTTGTGCTCGTTCCGGGAAGTCGGGGGGGGGGAGGGGGGTTGCGAAGGGAGGGGGGAGGAGGGGGGGAAAGGGGAAAAAAATTTTTTTGTAAAACTTTTTGAATAAAAAAAAAAAAAACATATAAAAAGCAAGACAAAAAGTCAATTGGTCCATTAATGAGAGAGCACAGGAAGAAAGGGACAGGCAACAGAGAGAAAGCAGAACAGCTTAATTCCTTCTTTGCATCTGTTCTATGTTATCTCCAACAATACGATGGCAAGAGAAACATCCAAGGTCCCTTCCAACTTTGTTATTATTATAAATATTATTATTATTATCCAAAATGACAACAAGAATAAGCAGTACCTGCAAAATTGGTTGTATATCGTATTATTATTATTATTATTATTTATTATATTTGTATACCGCCCATCTCCCGAAAGACTCAGGGCGGTTCACAGACAAAAAACAACAGAAAACATATAATAGATAAAAAACAGCTAAAGAATAGATAGTTAAATTCAATTGATGCTCTAACTTTTAAATACAAATTTAAAACCTCATTTAAACCCCCTTTTTTTAAAATCCAATTTAAAACTACATTCAGGCTAGTCCTGCTCTTCGAAACAGCAACGTCTTCAGCTCGCGGCGGAAGGACTTGAGATCGGGGAGTTGACGAAGCCCCAGAGAACTCATTCAGAGGTAGGGGCCCCCACAGAAGGCCCTCCCCTAGAGGTCGACAGCCGACATTGTTTAGCTGACGGTATCCGGAGGAGGCCCTCTGTGAGCGCACTGGTCGGTGAGAGGCTAATGGTGGCAGTAGGCGGTCCCGTAAATATCCGGCCCTAGGCCATGGGCGTTTAAAGGTGATGACAAGTACCTTAAAGTGAACCCGGAAGACCACTGGGAGCCAGTGCAGATTACGCAGGAGGGTGTTACATGGAGCCAAAGGTGCTCCTTCTATCACCCGCGCAGCCGCATTCTGGACCAGTTGGAGTCTCCGGGCACACTTCAAGGGGAGCCCCATGTAGAGAGCATTACAGTAGTCCAGGCGGGATGTAACAAGGGCATGAGTGACTGTGCATAAGGAAGCCCGATCCAGAAAGGGGCGTAACTGGCATATCAGGCGAACCTGATGAAAGGCTCCCCTGGTGACGGCTATCATATGATCTTCTAAATACAGCCGTGCATCCAGGAGGACGCCCAGATTACGAGCCCTTTCCGTGGGGGCCAATAGTTCGCCCCCAATGGTCAGTGATAGAATTAGCTGACTGTACCGGGCCGCCGGCATCCACAGCCACTCGGTCTTGGTGGGATTGAGTCTGAGTCTGTTCCTCCCCATCCAGACCCGTACGGCCTCCAGGCACTGGGACATCACTTCAACAGCCTCGTTGGGGTGGTTAGGGGTGGAAATATAGAGCTGAGTATCATCAGCGTATAGATGACAACTCACCCCAAGACCACGGATGATCTCACCCAGCGGCTTCATATAGATGTTGAACAGAAGAGGCGAGAGAACCGACCCTTGCGGCACCCCACATAAGAGGCGCCTTGGGGTCGATCTCTGTCCCCCCATCAACACCGTCTGCGGCCGGTTGGGGAGGGAGGAGGGGAACCACCGATGAACAGTGCCTCACTTCAAGTCCTCAGTCGGCGCAGTAGGATACCATGATCGATGGTATCAAAAGCCGCTGAGAGATCTAATAGGACCAAGACAGAGGAACAACCTCTGTCGAGCCCTCAAGAGATCATCAACCAAGCGCGACCAAGGCTGTTTCAGTGCTGTGACCAGGCGGAAACCGGACTGGAATGGATCAAGATAGACAGTTTCATCCAGGTACTGGGGCAACTGTCGTGCAACCACTCTCGACAACCTTTGCCAAAAGTGAAGGTTGGAGACGGACGATAATTTGCTAAACTAGCTGGGTCAAGGAAGGCTTCTTGAGGAGGGCCTCACCACCGCCTCTTTCAAGGCGGCAGGAAAACACCTCCATCAAAGAAGCGTTCACGATTTTCTGGAGCCAGCCTCGTGTCACCTCCCGGTGGCCAATACCAACCAGGAGGGACACGGGTCCAATAAACATGTGGTCGCATTCAATCTCCCCATTAACCTGTCCATGTCCTCAGGGATCACAGGATCAAACTCATCCCAGATAATAACATAAAGACCTGCCTCCCCACCCGTCCGGATCCACCCAGTCTGTGTCCAACCCTTCCCGAATCTGAGCGATTTTATCAAACAGATATTGTCCAAATTCCTCAGCTCGACCCTTTGGGATCCTCTACCGCTCCTGATGGAGGAGCGGGGTCACCCTAAACAGGGCGGCTGGGCGGTTATCTGCTGATGCAATAAGGTTGGAAAAATACTCCCGTTTTGCCAGCCTCATCGCCACTAGATAGGTCTGAATTTGAGACCTAACTAGTGTCCGGTCAGATTCGGATCAGCTGGCCCTCCAGATACTCTCTAGGCGTCTTTTCCGGCGCTTCATCTCCCTCAGCCCCTCGGAGTACCAAGGGGCTAAACGAGATCGGCACCGGGTCAGAGGCCGCAAAGGCACAACCCGATCTAGAGCGCCAGCCACCGCCCGATCCCAGGCGGCAACCAGAGCTCCAGCCGAATCGTGGGCTAAATCCTCAGGGAATAGCCCAAGCTCCGTCTGGAACCTTTCAGGGTCCATCAGGCACCTGGGACGGAACCAGCGAGTCGGTTCCATCTCCCTGCGGCGGGGGTCGGCGGTTCGAAAGTCTAGCTGAAGGAGCGAATGATCTGACCATGACAAGGGTCTAATAACTAACTCCCCTAATTCCAGATCATTCAACCACTGTCCAGAGACAAAAATCAAATCCAGAGTGTTTCCCCGGATGTGAGTGGGGTCGTTCACTAATTGGGTCAGGTTCAAGGCCGTCATGGAAGCCATGAACTCCCGAGCTGATGTGGATGCTATCCCCACCGACGGCAAATTGAAATCCCCCATGACCATAAGCCTGGGGATCTCCATTGCCGTCCCAGCGACCACATCCAACAGCTCAGGCAGGGATTCTGTCACGTAGCAAGGAGCTATGCGTGATCAGTACACCCACCTGCACCCCACGGCCCCACTTAACAAGGAGGGACTCACATCCGGTTATCTGTGGTACAGTGATCTCCTCGGCTCAAGACTCCCGTTGATAATAACCGCCACTCCCCACCCCTACCTGGGCCTGGCCTGATGAAATGCACGGAAACCGGTGGGCACATCTCTATCAGGGAACCCCCTTCCGTGCCCAACCAGGTCTCGAAATGCCAATCAGGTCCGCACCCCTCCTGTATAAGATCGGAGATGAGGGGCTTTATTTATAACGGACCTGGCATTGCATAACATCAGGCGAAGGTCCAGCTTCTGAGGATTTAAGCCACTCGGGGCGAAACTATCGGGGGACGGAGTGCGCGATCGCTCGTAAATAGCGAGGCGCACTCCCGAACCCGATATGGGCCCCCGTCCGCCATACCTGCCCTCCACCTACCGTGCAGATAGAGTTATCCCTAAGACCATGAGCTCCACCTCCTCTTCCACCTCAGAATCGAAGATATTTATGCATGAGCACAGGATCTAGCAAAGGCTCAGATAGGTATCCCCTGAACCTAACCGCTGTCCCACCCTTCCTTGGATAACTTAAATAAGAATTTATTATAACACCTAGTTAAAAAACCCCTAAGCCTTCTCTTAGAAGCATGCCACCTCTCGGGATTCCAAAATCCGTCATCAAGGTAGGCCCTCGATAAAGTGGAGGGCCATGACCGCGAGAGGGGGGAGACTTGCAGGTTAAGAAGCTGCGATCGCGAGTACATTTCGAAGTTTATAGAGGGTGGCAGATGGTAACAGTCTTAATCTGGCCAATCAGATGGTCACAATAAGTTCCGGACAATAGATGGAATTTAAAGTTCCTCCGGTAAAGCGATGCTATTAGATGACAAATGAACATAGGATGATAGGACCCCATCGCCGCCGTTGTCATAACAAGAACAACGTCGGTCTCTGATCGGGCCCCCATCAAACGTCCTAATCGTCTTTAACCCGGTTCGGTCATTCAGACTCTTCAAGGTGGGGGTCAGACTCTTCAAAGTGGGAAACCGTTGATGACCCAAATCGGGTGGGCACAGCTGGTGCTTGAGCGTCTTACCCCCACCAGCCAGTTCTTCTCAGCTGAGATGGTTTCTGAGGGAGAGGGAAGCTCAACCAAAAACGATGGAAAACCAAAGGCGATGTCAGCATCAAAAGAGGCGCCGGTGCCATTGTATGGATTGTTCCCATCCAATTTTCCACTTAGGTTATTACATTTCATTCCACCTCTATTTAGGATCTAAGTTAATGAAAATTTTCAGGATATTTTTATTCAAGTTTTGGAAATCTATTGATACTGGACTTTTTTGTATTATACTGACATTTTGCTAGATAAGAAATAATGTGGATTTATTCTAGAAGATAAATAATTAGGTAGCAAAACCTCTCTAATATTATGACCTATTTCTAAATTCCCAAACATTACAGTAGTGGCCAAAATTGTGGAAACCTTTTCAGAAAAGTGTATTTTTGAGGTTTGATGGCTAGTAACATCACCCTTTCAAGATAATCATATTCCACTGCTGGAATGGCCTGGGAATAGCCCAGACCTTAACACAATTGAAAATCTATGGAGCCGACTAAAGAAACTTGTTAGTCAGAAGCAACCCAGCAATAAAACCCAGTTAATAGAAGCAATCATTCAATCTTGGTTTCACATTGTAACAGCTGCAGAACTAAAAGACTTGGTTCACTCCATGGGGAAGACATTGTAAGGCCATAATTCATGCTAAAGGTTACCCAACTATTATTATTATTATTATTATTATTATTATTATTATTATTATTATTATTATTATTATTATTATTATTATTATTATTATTATTTCGATTTTTATACCGCCCTTCTCCCGAAGGACTCAGGGCAGTGTACAGCCAAAATAAAAACAAACAATACAATATCCAATTAAAATATGAATTAAAAAACTTATTACACAATTGGCCTAAGACTTTAAAACATATAAAAACTAAAAACCCATTAAAATTCATAATAGAAGTTTAAAAACCAAGAGAAATTTAAGCCAGCCCCGCGCGAATAAATAGATGTGTTTTCAATTCGCGGCGGAAGGTCCGAAGGTCAGATATTTTGCGTAAACCAGGGGGAAGTTCGTTCCAGAGGGTAGGAGCCCCCACAGAGAAGGATCTTCCCCTGGGGGCCGCCAGCCGACATTGTTTGGCAGATGGCACCCTAAGAAGTCCCTCTTTGTGTGAGCGTACGGGTCGGTGGGAGGCATGAGGTAACAGTAGGCGGTCCCGTAAGTACCCAGGCCCTAAGCCATGGAGCGCTTTAAAGGTAGTAACCAAGACCTTAAGTGCACCCGAAAGACCACAGGCAGCCAGTGCAGTCTGCGCAGGAGTAATGTTACATGGGAGCTACGTGGAGCTCCCTCTATCACCTGCGCAGCTGCATTCTGGACTAACTGAAGCCTCCGGGTGCACCTCAAGGGGAGCCCCATGTAGAGAGCATTACAATAATCCAAGCGAGAGGTGACAAGAGCATGAGTGACTGTGCACAAGGCATCCCGATCAAGGAAGGGGCGCAACTGGTGCACCAGGCGAACCTGGTAAAAGGCCCTCCTGGAGACAGCCGTCAAATGATCTTCAAACGACAGCCGTTCATCCAGGAGAACACCCAAGTTGCGCACCCTTTCCTTTGGGGTCAATAACTCGCCTCCAACAGTCAGCCGCGGCTGCGGCTGCAGCTGACTGAATCAGGGTGCCGGCATCCACAGCCACTCCATCTTGGAGGGATTGAGCTTGAGCCTGTTCCTCCCCATCCAGACCCGTACGGCTTCCAAACACCGGGACAGCACTTCAACAGCTTCGTTGGGGTGGCCCGGGGTGGAAAAGTACAGCTGAGTATTATCAGCGTACAGCTGGTATCTCACCCCAAAGCCACTGATGATCTCACCTAGCGGCTTCATATAGATGTTGAACAGTAGGGGCGAGAGAATCAACCCCTGTGGCACCCCACAAGTGAGGTGCCTCGCGGCCGACCTCTGCCCCCCTGTCAATACCATCTGTGACCGGTCAGAGAGATAGGAGGAGAACCACCGATAAACGGTGCCTCCCACTCCCAGTCCCCCTAACCAGCGCAGCAAGATACCATGGTCGATGGTATCAAAAGCGCTGAGAGATCTAATAGGACCAGGGCAGAGGAATAACCTCTGTCTCTGGCCCTCCAGAGATCATCCACCAACGTGACCAAAACTGTCTCTGTGCTGTATCTGTGTCAGAAACTGGACTGGAACGGGTCTAGATAGACAGCTTCATCCAGGTATTGGGGTAGCTGCCACACCACAGCACTCTCTACAACATTTGCAACGAAGCGAAGGTTGGAGACCGGACGATAATTACCCAAAATAGCTGAGTCCAGGGAAGGCTTCTTGAGGAGGGGTTTCACCACCGCCTCTTTCAAGGCGGCAGGGAAAACCCCTTCCAACAAAGAAGCGTTGATAATCCCCTGGAGCCAGCCTCGTGTCACCTCCTGAGTGGCCAGCACCAACCAGGAAGGGCACGGGTCCAGTAAATATGTGGTGGCGTGGAGCCTCCCCAACAACCTGTCCACGTCCTCGGGAGTCACAAGATCAAACTCATCCCAAACAAACTCGACAAGACGTGCCTCCTCCCCCTCGCTTGGATCATCCCAATTTCAGTCCAGACCATCCCGGAGCTGAGCGATTTTATCGTATTGATAACCACTAAATTCCTCGGCACGTCCCTGCAACGGGTCATCCCGCACCTCCTGATGAAGGAGAGAGCAGGTCACCCGAAACAGGGCGGCCGGGCGTGATAATTAATAATTAATAATAGTAATTATTATTATTAACTAATTATTAATAATAATTAATAATTAGTTAATAATATTAACTGACGTGATAATTTTTGTATATTTTGTTTTTTCTACATGTTTCACTTTTCTTCTTTATACTGTAACTGCTATTCTAATAGCAAATCCTTCATAAAATTTATTGTATTCTTGATCAAATTATCTTTCCATTGATATATAAATTTATGGTACTACTCCAAAAAAAGTGGTATTATTAGCTAGTTTTAGAAAATACACTTTCCCCAAAAGGTTTCCACAATTTTGGCCACTACTGTATTTATACATTAGATCTAGAATGTTCTACATAATGTATCTATTCCACCTATAGATTGAACTTTGCCTTGATGAAACTACATTTCAGAGCTTCATCCCACCTCATTAGTCAATTTAGCATACATTACAATTGTTTTGAAAATAATGTGACAAAAGACCTATTAGATCTATGAAATCAAAAGACCTGCAAATGACAATTCAGTTTGCTTCAAGCTTGCTTCAAAGTAGAATTAGCAAAATCAAACTTATTTTATCATTTTCATTTGCACTAACAAATAGGAATGGAACATTTTATAGAGGTTAATGTATAAAACTAAAGCTTCAGCTTCAACATGTAAACTTTTAAAAGACCTAAGCACTAAAGTAGTTATAGAAGATGATTCATTTTACATTTTAATGAGCCATCTAAACTATGTTTCCACTATTGTTAATGGTATGCTTCAGATGCTAATAGATTTCTGCTTATATAGATCCATTTTATCTTTATTTTGTTTCTGATTTATTACTAGATTCATACACTCTCTCAATCTAAAACTGAAGGACTCTCTCCAAGAATGTCTCATCTTTCTGCACAGAGAACTGAATTGTAACAGCAAAGTCACAAAAAGTAAGTCACCATTTAATTATTTATGCATGTTCCTACTTGAATTGGAGTTGAGTCGAAGTGGCATACACTTTAAACAGGACTTAGAGGTCATTGAACAATGTACATAAGTTTTCTGTAAATCATTCAATTGATTAAGACCACAGACTCTTGAACATAATTGGTGATTATGACTACCAGTCAAAAGTTCTGACAGAAGATCATGAGGTGCTCACTGAATCTGTATTTTTCCACAAATAAGATCAATGCTATTTTGGTCAATGACCATTATTGAACATGATTCATGGTTTTCCTAATATAGGAGTCCCTAAAAAAATTCCTTTTTACAGAACTCCATAGAGATTCTTAGTCATGCAGGTCATGGTTGTCCCAAAGTTACGTTTTCAGGAGGCAACTGGAGGCAATTCTTCCATTCCCCATTATCTGAAGAAGCTTCTTGGATAAGAAGTAAAACATCTTCAAAAGAAAAAAACAAGAAAGTCCAGTTGCCTCCTGAAAAAGCACCTTTGGGACTTTTTAACAGAACGTACCTTGGTAGTGGAATTTATGGTTGTGATTTCTACAATGTGGTGCTTGTTTAGATGATGATATCAGTGTTATCAATTTATTCTACTTTTTAGGCCAAGGAAACACATAAGTATAATATGATTTTAATTATTTCAATTTATATCTGGTTTGAAAATTTATGATAAGTTGATAAAAGTTATGAGCTAAATTGCTGCTTCAGATATGAGCACAACCAAGCCCCCACCCAAACAGGATACACCCCCAGCCAATCAAAGCACAAAAAAAACCCCATCCAATCAGAGCACAGCCAAGCTTCCACCCAATCAGTTCAAACCCCCACTAGCAGTTAAAAAGGAAGAGACAGCTGTAATCACACATTGCTCCCAGAAGCACGAAGCTGAAGCCTGAAGATGACGAATGAGACTTCGTCGAAACGTCGCCAAGACACTTCCAATTTTACGCGGGAAAAAACCCGAATAACCAAAGACCTACATACAAACACCCGCGAAAACCTCAGAAAACAAATACACATACACATACACACACACACACACACACACACGTATATATTATAGCTTCAGTCACAAATTGTGATATGTACTTGTGCATCTCAGGGTGATCTGGAAAGTAAAAAATGGCATTGATGCTCCAGGTCATACAAATTGCAATTTAATTTTGTTTCTTAGGGTTAGGTTAATTAAACCCATTTCCTTTTCATTGCCCCTCCTTGCTTGTCTTTTTCCTCGGAAACCAGTAGATTTCACTAGCAAATAATGTCACATTTTTCTTTCTCCTGTCACATTGCAGGTGTACATATACTGACACCAAGGAATAGCAGAAATATAACTATTCATTCATTCATGTCTCAGGAAAATCTGAATGACTTATTTAAATGAAAGCATGCAGCCAACAGAATACTATAGTTCATGCTAATGCTATCTAAAGCCGTGGTGGGTATATGTCTTGTTGATGTAACTTTAGCCTCTGTATATATAAATAGATGTTTTTCCATTGATATAAGTAGACATAGAGTAAGGAAAAGTGAGGAATAGATAAACAAAAGAGAAAGAGCAATGAAAATAATAATAAAGAATTGGCTGTTGATCTTCTTATAGCTTTTATCATCTTTTTAATCATCTCTTTCAGGCTACTATTCCTTTTTTCCCATATTTTACTCTTTCCAATCATAAAATCCAGAAAACACCAACTCCTTTTTTCTGTTTTCAGCAAAAAGTCCATAAAGGGTTTTCTGTCACTCCATTCTTGTTGACTTGTTGTCTTTTCCCTCATCAAACAAGCCAATTTTGCCATTCTGCAAATTTTGTCATCTTCCCCAACCATTCCTCTATTGTAGGTATTTCTGAATCATTTAGGGCAGCAACAGCAGTGACAGGACTTCAGGCCTCTTTTTCAATCTGTAGTTTTCAGTGTGAGAAGCCTCTTTGCCAACTGGAACCAAGCCGAAAGCAGTGGCTGGAGGCTTTTCCTGCCAAAAAAGAGGCAGTGGCTGCAGGCTTCTTGCACCAAAAACTACCAAAAATTACAGGTTGAAAAGAAGTCCTGTTGCTGCTGTCACCACCCTATTCTTTGTGCTGATGGAGCACATACACCACATTGCCCACTGGTTTCATTCGAGGCCATATCCAGCCGGGAGAATGGTGCTGCACCAGAGGAATGGTGAAGCTGCTCAGAAGGCAGCCAAAAACTACTGGCAGCTGGAAGCTCGCCAGAGACCCACACCAAGGCTCAGACAAAGGTGAGTGAGGGGGGGTGAGTCGCTGGCATGCAGGCAGAGGCTCTGGGGCAAGGCCGGAGTTGGGGAATGCCACATTCCCTGACCCGGCCAAGATGAACGACGAGTGGGCGGAGGCTCTGACTGGGGCCTTGGGAAATGGCACCTTCGTGGGCCCCAACCCAAGGCAAAGGGTGAGTGGGCAGCATGTTTACCTTTGGTGAGCAGAGCAGGTAAGGTGCAGAGGTGAGGTGATCAGTTGGGCCAGGTGGCAAAGGCAACATATATAGTGTGAGGTGGGTCAGGGGTGGGCCAGGTGGGCGGAATGACCAGGCAGGCAGGGGTGAGCGGCAACCAGGTGGGAAGGGGCAGGGCCAGCTAGAGGTGGTATTTGCCGGTTCGGTGAACCAGTTAAAATTTCCACTACCAGTTTGTTTGAACCAGTCTGAACTAGCTGAATACTACTTCTATTTCCATCGCATCTTTTCCTATTGATTCATCTGTATATTATAACCAGATTTTTGGCCCATTTTATTGTATATTTTTAAACTTCTTCCATTTCAAATTTCAGTAAGAACCTATACATCTTAGCAATCACACATTCGTTGTTTGTACATAATGCAATTTTAGCTAACTGAATTCCAGTTGTCTAAGTTAAATCTTTCTCTTAATTGTATATATATAAGAAAAGTAAAAACTAAATCCGTCTACAGTTAATTATTTTATTGGTTTGATTTTAAGTTCGCCATGCTCCTGAATTAACATATCTTGATATGTTAACCATGTCTCTTCACCTGATCTTTTTATTCTGTAAATCATTTCCTGTGGTGAAACTAACAAAGATATCTTCTGTAGCATCCTTTGAAAGTATCTCATACTTTCAATATGACATTCCTAGTGCAATGATTTTTAAAATCTGAATTAATTTTAACCTTATCATAATATAAAAACTATGCCATTAAAGCTCAAATTGAATTTCCAATACAAATATATTTTTACTTGTTTAAAAAAACAACATCCAATTAAACAGCAGGCTGCAAAACAGTTTTTGTATAGTTTTGAGAAATTGTTCTCTTTTGTTTGAGAGGAAAATCTTTCAGAAATTTAAATTTAACTCTTGGTTTTTTGCACCTGTCATCTTTTTTCATTGCTTAAATGGTGCAGCAGTTGACAATAAATGGTATTATTTATTGAAACAAAAACAAGATTCTAGGCAATGCTTTTTTTTCACATAAATTCTCTTCATAATGATAACAATTTTCTCCATCATAACATATTCTTTTTAATTTCATTCCATTTCTTAAGTTAACTACTTTGAAAAAACACACAATTTGTATTAGACATACTTGAGTATTTTTCTTTTTATCAAACTTGAAACCAGATTTTTTCCCATCCGTTTTATTTGATTTTTGTTTTTCATATTTTTCTTAACATCTTTGTCTTTTGACTAAAACCAGGAGATACACAAACATCTTCTAGTTCTCCAATTAATATCTCTATTGTCTCTAGAGAATTTTATAAAATTATAACTAAATTGTTGCAAAGCCCCTTAATTTATAAGTTTATTTTTTCAATTGCATTCCATCAATCCTCTCATCCTGTTTTATATTGCTATTCAAAATTTCAACAGATTTTTTAATTTATTTTTTTAAAATTTCCTTACTGTTAAAATAATTACTATTGTAAAATGTTATCTAATTTTGTATTACATTTTGTGTAATACTTTTTCCAGAAATCTTTTTAATTTTTCTGCTATTTTTATCTTCCTTGAAATTGTTTTCCTTTTTAAAGTTACTATTTTACTATATAAATTTCCCTCTCATAAGACTTTGTTTGCATGCCAAACTATCATATCGATGTCTTTATTGAGGTTATTCAACAAAATTAACTTTATATAAACTTCATGTATTGGTTCTTTTTGTAAAGGTTTTGTCATTCAACTTTTTTTTAAATTTCTTTTTGTCACAACAATGTACACAAACAATTGTCATAGATAAAACAACATATTTTGAAGAAAATATACATATATGTATAAAAAATATGCATCAACTATATCAATTTGATATGATGAAGGGAACAATAGGACAGAAACGGTAGGCACTTTTGTGCTCTTATGCACGCCCCTTATAGCCCTCTTAGGAATGGGGTGAGGTCAATAGTAGACAGTTTTTGGTTGAAGATTTTGGGGTTTTGAGTAGAGACTATGGAGTCAGGTAATGAGTTCCAAGCATTAACAACTCTGTTACAGAAGTCATATTTTCTGCAATCAAGTTTGAAGCGGTTGACATTTAGCTTGAATCTATTTTTTGCTCTTGTAATATTGCGATTGAAGCTGAAGTAGTCTTTTATAGGAAGGATATTGCAATAGATGATTTTGTGTCTTCCATCTAAAGGATTTAGTTTTCTTTTTTATTATTAAAGTGATGGGATCATGATCTGAAAAAGTATTTGGCAGTATTCTTCATTCTTTCTTTCCTTCCTTCCTTCCTAGTTTGCATTACTTTTAATATTTTTCTTTCTTTCTTTTAATTTATTCATTGTTCATTTTTTTGCAATTGTACTTTGTATCTTCATTTGCTTATGGAATTTATATTTATGTTTCAGTTTTTTACATTTATTTATTTATTTATTTATTTAATTAATTAATTAATTAATTAATTAATTAAATTTTTATACCGCCCTTCTCCCAAAGGATTCAGGGCGGTTCACAGCCAGATAAAATAACAATGAATAAATACAAGATAAAACAGTAAGTAAAAAACTTATTAAATATGGCCCTAAATTAAAATATATTTAAAACAGTAAAACCCACTAATAAAATTTAAAACCAAATAAAAATGACTAAAATTCTATGCCTGTCCTGCGCGAATAAATAAATATGTCTTCAGCTCGCGGCGAAAGGTCCGAAGGTCAGGAAGTTGACGAAGTCCTGGGGGAAGTTCGTTCCAGAGGGTGAGAGCCCCCACAGAGAACGCCCTTCCCCTGGGGGCCGCCAGCTGACATTACTTGGCTGACGGCACCCTGAGGAGTCCCTCCCTGTGAGAGTGCACGGGTCGATGGGAGGCAAACAGTAGCAGTAGGCGGTCCCTTAAGTAACCCGGTCCTAAGCCATGGAGCACTTTAAAGGTGGTAACCAACACCTTGAAGTGCACCCGAAAGACCACAGGCAGCCAGTGCAGCTTGCGCAGGAGTGGTGTTACATGGGAGCCATGAGTGGCTCCCTCTATCACCCGCGCAGCTGCATTCTGAACCAACTGGAGCCTTCGGGTGTTCTTCAAGGGGAGCCCCATGTAGAGAGCATTGCAGTAGTCCAAGCGAGAGGTAACAAGAGCATGAGTGACTGTACATAAGGCATCCCAGTCAAGAAAGGGGCGCAACTGGCGGATCAGGCGTACCTGATGAAAAGCTCTCCTGGAGACAGTTGTCAAATATTCTTCAAAAGACAACCGTCCATCCAGGAGGACGCCTAAGTTGCGCACCCTCTCCATCGGGACCAATGACTCGCCCCCAACAGTCAGCCATGGATGCAGCTGACTGTACCGGGGTGCCGGCATCCACAGCCACTCTGTCTTGGAGGGGTTGAGCTTGAGCCTGTTTCTCCCCATCCAGACTCGTACAGCTTCCAGACATCAGGACAGCACTTCGACAGCTTCATTGGGGTGGCCTGGGGTGGAAAAGTACAGCTGCGTATCATCAGTGTACAGTTGATAACTCACCCCAAAACACTGATGATCTCACCCAGCGGTTTCATATAGATGTTTAAAAGGAGAGGCGAGAGAATCGACCCCTGCGGCATCCCACACGTGAGGCGCCTCGCGATTGATCTCTGCCCTCCTGCCAACACCATCTGCAACTGGTCGGAGAGATAGGAGGAGAACCACCGATAAACGGTGCCTCCCACTCCCAAACTCCCTAACCGGTGCAGCAGGATACCATGGTCGATGGTATCAAAAGCCGCTGAGAGATCTAACAGGACCAGGGCAGAGGAATAACCCCTGTCCCAAGCCCTCCAGAGATCATCAACCAACGCGACCAAAGCTGTCTCTGTGCTGTACCCAGGCCGAAAGCTAGACTGGAATGGGTCTAGATAGACAGTTTCATCCAAGTACTGGGGTAACTGATGTGCCACCACACTCTCTACAACCTTCACCACAAAACGAAGGTTGGAGACCGGACGATAATTTCCTAAAACAGCTGGATCCCGGGAAGGCTTCTTAAGAAGGGGTCTCACCACCGCCTCTTTCAAGACAGCAGGAAAAAAAACCTCCAACAAAGAAGCATTAATAATCCCCCGGAGCCAGCCTCGTGTCACCTCCTGTGTGGCCAGCACCAGCCAGGATGGGCACGGGTCCAATAAACATGTGGTGGCATTCAGTCTCCCCAGCAACCTGTCCATGTTCTCAGGAGCCACAGGATCAAACCCATCCCAAATAGTCTCACCAAGACGAGTCTCTGATGTCTCACCTGGATCTACCCAATTTAGATCCAAGCCGTCCCGAAGCTGAGCGATTTTATCATGCAGATACATACTGAAATCCTCTGCACACCCCTGTAGGTGGTCATCCCACACCTCCTGCTGAAGAAGAGAGTGGGTCACCCAAAACAGGGCGGCCGGGTGGTTATCTGCCAATGCAATGAGGGAGGAAACGTAGGAACGCTTAGCTTCCCTCAATGTCACTAGGTAGGTCTGAATATATGACCTAACTAGTGTTCGGTCAGCTTCCAAATGGGTGGATCTCCAGACACTCTCTAGGTGTCTTTTCCGGCATTTCATCTCCCTCAGCTCCTTGGAGAACCAAGGAGCTGGTTGAGTTCTACGCTGGGTCAGAGGCCGCAAAGGCACGACACGGTCCAAAGCCCCAGCCGCAGCCTGTTCCCAGGCTGCAACTAGTTATATTTATATTTATATTTAATAAATATTTATTTATTAAATTTTTATACCACCCTTCTCCTGAAGGACTCAGGGTGGTTCACAGCCAAATAAAACCACAATGAATAAATACAGAATAAAAACAATAATTAAAAAACTTATTAAATATGGCCTCAAATTTAAAATGCATTTAAAACAGTAAAACCCACTTTAAAATTTAAAACCGAATAATAAAAACTTCTAAAAATTCTATGCCAGTCCTGCGCGAATAAATAAAAACGTCTTCAGCTCGCGGTGGAAGGTTCAAAGGTCAGGAAGTTGACGAAGTCCTGGGGGAAGTTTGTTCCAGAGGGTGGGAGCCCCCACAGAGAAGGCCCTTCCCCTGGGGGCTGCCAGCCGACATTGCTTGGCTGACGGTACCCTGAGGAGTCCCTCTCTATGAGAGCGCACAGTCGGTGGGAGGCAAACGGTGGCAGTAGGCGGTCCCGTAAGTAACCCGGTCCTAAGCCATGGAGCACTTTAAAGGTGGTAACCAACACCTTGAAGTGCACCTGAAAGACCAGAGGCAGCCGTGTGTGTGTGTGTGTGTCTGTGTCTGTGTGTGTGTGTATAAAATTGAGAATTGCTTCAAATAATTTAGAGCCATGATGGTGAACCTATGGTGGCACACGTGGTGGCACATGGAGCCATATCGGTGGACACAAGAGCTCAGCTCCAGCGCACATATGTGCACTGGCCAGCAGATTTTCAGGCCTTTTGGGCCACCCAGAAATAGGTAAACAAACTGTTTCCTGCCTCCGGAGGGCCTGGGGAGGGTTAGGAAAGCCCATTTTTTTGCTCTCTCCAGGCTTCAGAGCCTCTCTAGGAGCTTGGGGAGAGTGAAAATGGCCTTCCCCCCAGGAGACACTCTGGAGGCCGAAACAGCCCATTTGCCAATTTCCAGTGGGACCGGAAGTCAGCAAACAAGCCGTTTCCAGCCTCTGGAGGGCCTCTGGGGGGGTGGGGAATGCCATTTTTACCCTCCGCGGGCTCCTAGAGAGGCTCTGGAACCTGGAAAGGACATGTGCCAAAAGTGGGGGAGCATGCACATGCATGGGGCACATAGAATTATGGGTGTGGGCACGCACTTGTGCGACACCCCCCCCATGTTCTTATCTGAGCACAACCAAGCCCCCACCCAAACAGGACACACCCCCAGCCAATCAGAGCACAAAAAACCTCTCATCCAATCAGAGCACAGCCAAGCTCCCACCCAATCAGTTCAAACTCCCACTAGCAGTTAAAAAGGAAGAAACAGCTGCAATCACACATTGCTCCCAGAAGCACAAAGCTGAAGCCTGAAGATGATGAATGAGACTTCGTCGAAACGTCGCCAAGACACTTCCAATTTTACGCGGGAAAAAACCCGAATAACCAAAGACCTACATATATGTGTGTATGTATGTATGTATATATGTATGTATGTATGTACTGTCTGTATTTATAAACATTTATACTATAATAGAATCTAGAATCTTTCTCCATCTTCATTCCTATAACTCAGACTCTCTTCTCTAGGAGAAGACGAATCTAAAATGCATGGACTGACATTTAACAAAATGTGTTTATTTTCTGATCTGCTCCTCTCTGCACTTGAGGAAATGTGGTGAAAACATTATTTAAAGAAGATACTGATTATGTGACCATATCTTTGGCTTACCACTGAGAAATGAAAAATAATCTACTTTTATGTTAATCTTCATCTCCTGTCGTTTACATTTTTAAAAAATCAAGTTTTGTAGAAATGATCTTAATATTGAAAGGAAGGTATTTTCTTTGTTCTAATAAAAACTAATAAATACTGAGTTAAGGATAAGGGTAAATTATAATAATGTGATATGAGCAGAATACATCTTGGCAAGCATCTACAGTTTTTTATACATACACACAGGAATAATGAAAATTAAATATAACATCATAATCTTCTTCCCATATGAACAATCAAGGGAGTCAAATATAACTATGCCACAAAGAGTAAATAGGTTAGTGGTAAAAATTGGTACAGAAAGTTCAGTGAAAATATAAATATCCTATGGGCTGTCAAAACCAATCAGTTCAGTCAAGGTTCTAAAATCTACTTTTAATGATAATGGCAACATCTTTTTTCCCTTTTTATTAGACTTTACATATATTTATGAGGTTTATCACTGAAAATGAAATCAAATTTATTTGTTGCAGTGATGAGGCATAAGACTAGCCAATGAATCTTGAAGTTTCAGCTAAAGAGCACAAAAATCCTCTCCCCTATAACTTTCTCTCTCTCTCCCTCTCTCTCTCCCTCTCTCCCTCTCTCTTACACACACACACACACACACACACACACACACACACACACACACACACATACATATAAATATACATACATGCCTATCTATCTATCTATCTATCATCTATCTATCTATCTATCTATCTATCTATCTATCTATCTATCTATCTATCTATCTATCTATCTATCTATCTATCTATCATCTATCCCATATTTTTCAGAATATAGGACTCACCCCCACCCAAAAAAAGTGGGTGGAAATGTCTATGCATCTTATACAATGAATGTTGCCAAAGCCCCGCCCACCCACCAGCCCACCCTTTGACTGTTTTCAGCCTCCACACACTCCATTTTAGACTTTTCTAGGCTGTGGGGATCGCTACAGCACATTGCTGCTGATCTCCGCCTCCACGCGTTATGCCTCCGCATGTCATGTTTTTGGCCTTCACATGCCCCATGATTTAGTGTCAAAGAAACATAAACAGGTGCACAGTTGTTTAATCATATTTACCTGTTCTTTTCATGAGTAACAAACTAAATATGATTTCATTTGCCATCCAAGTCTGAGACTCTTGTTCCTCTTATTAGAAATCATGATACCAGGTTTATTTGACATGTTAATAAAACATACAATGCAAACATGTCTGGTTGTTGATCCAAAAATATTCCATGATGAGAGTGCATATCCAGATCATAAAAGTAAATTAAAATTGACATAACAACTTCAGTTGGACCATAGTTAAATAAACTTGGAATTTAAAACAGACCAATGTACAAGCTTTTCTATTTATTCTGAATATCTGACCAAAGAGGTCACAATTTACTTAACAATCCTGGAAACAAGACTGTAATGCTCCTGTGAAGCAGTATATAAGTCTAAGTGCTATTGCCATTGCTATTTGTTAGGGGAGACTAACCTAACAGAGCGTGACCACAAAGGTTCAAGAACGGCAAGAATAACTTTATTTAAGAACTGTGTTAACAACAAGGAATCTGACAACAACAACCCGGCGACTCTTGACAGCTCTTATATACTAGCTGCCTGAGAGAGCTGAACCAATGGCAGGGCTCCAATTTCCCGCTTATTCTTGGTTACGCAAGATTGGTTACGTCTTAACCAATCAACAATCGCCTGGCTGTTGTCAGGCGAAAAAGATGCGTCGTAACTCCGAGGACTTTACACCCTTCCCCTCCTGGATCGCGCATGCGAAATTGGCCAAATACGCAGGCCGATGTCGGCACCGCCCAAATCTCCTCAGTTCGGGGGCGGCCGCCAAAGGAGGAGGAGTGGCTGATGCTGCTGACGGAGTGGCTGGTACTGCTGACAGATTTAATGCAGATGGAAACTCCACCCTAGGGGCAGGCCTGGATGACGCGGGAACTTCAAGGGACCCAGGTACGTTAACCGGCGAGATTGATCTGCGTTTTGAGGGTTGGAGTCCCTCCCCGGCCTGCAGGTCCGGAAGGCCGGTTCCCGGAGTTGGAACGGCAAGGTTGTGGTTTTCTTCCAGGACCCGTGGCCTGGAAGGTAGAGCGGGAGTATCCTGCTCTGTAGTTTCCAGGTAGTTTTGCCCATCAGATGTGTCCCGGTTGTCCGGCAGCCACCATTGGAGCTAATTTATATGGTGGCACCATTCTCTTCCATCAGCCAGCTGGACCCTATAGGAATAGGGGCCCGTTATTTGAGTAATGCTGTCCGGCACCCACTTAGGTAGCGACCCAAAGTTCCGGGCAAAAACAGGGTCCCCTGTATGGAATGCCCTAGTTGCACTGGAATTATCAGGGGCCCTTCCTGTATCATAGTGGGGATGCAGCCTATCTAACGTTGTCCATAGCCGCCGCCCCATCAATAACTCTGCCGGGCTAAGATTGGTGTCTGGGCATGGAGTTGAATGTTGCGCCATTAGGTACTGGCAGATTCGGTCATGCCAATTGGTGGCCCCAATTTGGGCCAATGCGTCCTTGGCCGATCTAATGGCCTGTTCTGCCCGGCCATTCGCAGCCGGGTGGAATGGCGCCGTTGGTGCGTGGAGAATGCCATGCTTAGTTAGAAACAACTGGAATGGTGCCGATACAAACTGCGGGCCGTTGTCCGTAACCACTAGATCCGGTAACCCGTGGGTCACAAACAATCGTTCGAGCACCTTTATGGTGGCCTCCGCAGTGGTAGAGGACATGTGTGCCAACTCTACCCTTGGAGTAGGCGTCCACTACCACCAGGAAAGACTGCCCTAAAAATGGTCCCGCATAATCCAGATGGATTCGAGACCAAGGCGAACAGGGGACCTCCCACTCTCTGACAGGGACCGCCGGGGGAACCGGCCTCGATTGCTGGCATCGCGAACACCTGGAGACACAAAGTTCTATATCTAAATCCACCCCTGGGCACCACACATAGCTGCGGGCCAAGGATTTCATTCGGACAATCCCCGGGTGGGCCTCGTGGAGCATATCAAGCACCCCCCCTCTGAGATCTTGTGGGACCACTACCCTATTTCCCCACAACAGACAGCCTTTCAGGACTGACAGCTCCTGCTGTCTGCGCCGGAAGGGAATAAATTCTTCTGCCACTGGGTCCCGGGGCCACCCTCTGCACACCCAGTCCAAAACCTGGGCCACAATCCTATCTGATGCAGAGTGGCGGGCAATATCCGAAGAGGATATTGGGGCCCGCCACTCGTCAATCAGAAGGACCGACGCTGCCGGAGCAGGATCAACTAGTGGGGTTGGTAAAGGGCAATGACTTAAGGCATCTGCATGCCCGATCGCTTTGCCCGGCCGATAGGTCATTGTGTAATTATAGGCCGCTAAAAACTCAACCCAACGTGACATTCTAGGGGACAGGATCTGGGGGGGACTGTCTGTCCCCCGCCAACAGGCCCAGGAGCGGTTTATGGTCCGTTATTAATGAGAAATGACGGCCATAAATGTAGTGGTGGAATCTTTTGATTCCGGCAACCGCTGCAAGGGCCTCTTTATCCAATTGACTATAATTCTGTTCGGGCGCTGATAGCGTCCTGAAATAATAGGCAGTTGGCGCCTCAGCCCCACCAGGCAGTATGTGACTCAGGACTGCACCGATGCCAAAAGGAGAGGCATCACAGGTCAGGGTAACAGGAAGGCACGGATCATACTGAACCAGGACTGCCTGAGTGGTGAGGAGGCCCTTGACAGCCTCGAAAGAGGCAGCTTCCTCCTTCCCCCAATGCCAAGGCGCCCTATCAGACAGCAATCGGTGCAGAGGTTCTGCTAGGGATGCCTTATGCGGTAAAAAAACCGCATAGAAATTTAGAAGCCCCAAAAAAGCCTGAAGCTCCATTTTATTAGTGGAAGTTGGAGCTCTTTGGATAGCTTCCACTTTAGAGGGTGAAGGGTGGATTCTCTGAGAGTCCAAACGGAATCCTAGGAACTCCACCTGCGGCACGCCAATTTGGCATTTCTGCATCTTGAGTCTCAGCCCTGCACTTCTAAAATGGGACAAGACGGTCCTCAGTTTCTTGGCCAGGTCCGCCGGACCGGCCGCAGAAACAAGGACATCATCGAAGTACGGGACGACGCCCTCCAACCCATGGAGCAATCGCTCCATTAAACACTGGAACAACCCAGGGGCGACACTTACACCGAATTGGAGGAGATTGCACTTGAACGCCCCTCGGTGCATCACGATGGTCTGGGCCATCGCCGTGGCATCGTCTACAGCAACTGCTGGTAGGCTTGAGCCAAATCAAGCTTCGCAAAGATAGAGCCTCGTCCCAAGGAGTGGAGCAGATGTTGCACTACTGGGACAGGGTAGGGGTTGGCCTGCAGTGCCTTATTAATAGTGCCCTTGTAATCGGCACAAATTCGTATCGTACCGTCCTGCTTCAGGGAGAGAACGATAGGGGTCTCCCAGGGTGAATGATCCACAGGCTCATCACCCCTTGGGAGACAAGCTTATCCAACTCAACATCGACCCTATGCTTCAAAGCGAGGGGCACCCTCCTAGGCTTCAGACGGATCGGCGCAATTTGTGGGTCCAAATTAAATGAAACTGGGGAACCTGAGTATCTACCCAGCTGATCACTAAATACATCAGCAAATTCCTGGATAATGCTCTCCCAGCCACTTGGAACTACGTAGTGGACCCCAAGGACTCCCAGGCCGAGAGAATCAAACAAGTCTAGGCTGAGCAGTGTGGGCAGACGGCCCTTTACAACGACAAGAGGCAATGACCCAGAGAAGTTTCCATGACGAACATGGAAATTGCAGCAGCCCAAAATGGGAATAATTTGCCCTTGGTAATCTTTGAGGGTAATTGGGCACGGCCATAGGCGGGACTTAGAGAATTTCGGGAAGAGCCGTTTGACCGAGAACCAGGAAATCAGTGACTTTGCAGACCCCGTGTCCACTTCCATCCTGCAGGCAGAGCCGTCAAGATCTACCGTGAGGTAAATCTTATTACCGTGAGGGGCCACTGCGGCGTGCCCCACGGCAAAACAATCTTCCTTGAGGCTAGAAGTCTTTGCCATCGCCTTCTTCCGGGCAGATGACTCCCCAGGATGGTCAAATATCGGTGCCGCGGCACGACAGACACGGGCGAGGTGGCCCTTTCTCCCACAACGATGACAGGTGGCAGTCTTGAAACGGCAATCAGACCTCGTATGGTTCCCTCCGCAACCCAAGGGAACCGGGGTGGCTTGGCTACAGGCCACCCTCGTTTCAGAGAGGCCCTGAGGCAGCAGACCCCGCCATCCTCATCAGATGAATCAGAAGGGTCCGGAGCGGTATGGTGGACAGACGGACCCTTCTCAGTGGCAGAGGTGTTTGATTGAAACTTGTGGATCTCTGCCGCGGACTGTTCCGCCATCTCAGCCGCCCGAGCCTCATCGAGCACTGCAGCCAGAGGCAAATCTGCACGCGCCAGCAGGCGACGCTGCAATCGCAAGTCGGCAACGCCGCTGACAAGTTGCTCCAGGAGGACCTCATCTAGGTCATGGAATTCACAGTCCAAGGCGGCCGTCTGCAAAGAAGCCATATAAACATTCACAGATTCCCCCGGCAGTTGCACCCTACGCTGGAAAGCGTGCCGTCGGGCAATGCGAGAGGGTGTGGGGGAGTAGTGGCTCTGCAGTTTGGCTAGCAGGGTGTCCCACGGGACATCAAAAACCGGCAGGGGAGCGGCCAAAACTCTGGCTGTTGCAAACATGTCTCTTCCACAGAGGCTGAGGAAGTAGCCGCGCTTCCTAGCAGCGGAGAGATCCGCATAATCATTCACTCGCAAGAAGCACTCAAAATGGTCGAGAAAAGCTTCCCAAGTCTCAGCGTTAGGCTCAAATGGAGCGAAAAACGGCTGAGAAGCCATCAGAATGTGAGAACTGTACCTTGGTGTCCAGTAAGGTTGCTTTAGTCTTTCTTTTCCTTCGTCGCCAGTATTAAATCTGTGGCAAGAGCGTGACCACAAAGGCTCAGGCAAGAACGGCAAGAATAACTTTATTTAACAACTGTGTTAACAACAAGGAATCCGACAACAACAACCCAGCGACTCTTGACAGCTCTGATATACTAGCTGCCTGAGAGAGCTGACCAATGGCAGGGCTCCAATTTCCCGCTTATTCTTGGTTACGCGTCTTAACCAATCAGCAATTGCCTGGCTGTTGTCAGGCAAAAAAGACGCGTCGTAACTCTGAGGACTTTACAGAGAGAGCCTACCTGTAATTATGGCAAAGGTCTGATGCATGTAACTATTATGCAAGAGAAAAAAAAACCCTTGAAATATGGAATGTTGTCCACTCCTGGATTTTTAAATTTTGTTTTAGGATTATTTTTTGTTCTATGTTTTATAATGATTCTTTTGAACGAAAAACTGAAGATATTTTCACCTCTCCATTTATTTCTGTGTATTTGTATACAGATATAGCTTAGATGCTCCTCTATTTTGCTGTATCCAAAATATTTAAAGATTCACTTTGATTTTTTTTTAGTATGTTTGAGTTAACAAATGTAATCTTTAGTTTAACTCTGCATAGTATCTACGCCCTTTGTGTATGTGTGAATGAGTGCATATGTGTGTGTGTGCACTAAATAGATAGTTAATTCTTTCCTCTCCTTCCCCCAACTATCATGAGTATTTGCAGCTGCTTTCAGGATCCATATTTCTCAGAAATTAATTATTATTGCCCAAGGTTTTTTGCATTCTTTTGGTTTTAATTGCTGTGAGTGATGAACTCTTCTGGGTCTGATTATCATTTACACTAAGGCCCCTCTATACCACTTTGGTTGTTTAAAGAAGCCTTTTGGTGTGTGTAAATTACATTTAAGACCATGCTAAGACCCGTTCATGCACTCAGCAAATGAAGCATATTATAAATGAGTTTTTTCCAACTTCACTAAAGTACTGGGTAATTCATAAAAATAAGTTAAATACCCCTGCTCTGTTATGATTTATTGTAGTGATTCCCAGCAAACTTTTACAAAGGTAATTTCCAGAGCTGTGAATTTCAAAATCAGATTCTTAGTGAACAAGAAGTCCCTCCCTTCATATCTGATATACTGCAGAACCATTTTGCTAAATTTCTCCATGGGGAATTTCTGAGTAGTTTCTTTGCTTTTTCCTAATTGTTCTTAACAGGTGTATGATGGGGAGGGGGGAGGATATGGTGTGGGCTTGCTGCTTTTGCAAATGACAAAACTATATTATCTATCATTTTGCATTCTCTACACTTCCTGAGATCTTGCCTTCTTTTGTGGCATTTTACAGGGTGGGGAAAGCATTGCTTATAGGTATGTAAGAATATAAACAAACATAACACATAAAAACCCATTTATTCGCTACAAAATAGATATCAGAAAGTCAGTTCATTGTAATGGTTAAGGCACTGAGCTAGAAATAGCTAGTATATTTATATATTTAGTAAATATATAAATATATTTATATTTATATTTAGGGCAGTATAGAAATGTAAATAATAAATAAATAATAAATAAATAAATAAAATAAATTGAGAAGCTGTGAGTTCTGACTTTGCCTTGAGTCAGTCACACTCTCTTCCAGTCGTAGGAAGCAGGCAATGACAAGCCATTCCTGAAAAGCCTTGCCAAGAATGCAGGGACTAATGCATTGGATGCATTACTATTTATTATAATTATTAATATATCATTTGTACTTGAAAGTATGAAATCTTATATTTTAGAAACCTAACAAATCCACCATCTTTTCTTTTCTTTTCTTACTCTTTTCACCTTATATTCAACCTTAGGTTATCCGGCAATCTCAGGAGAAGAGGTTGTTAAATTGCAATTTCAGATGGCGAATGAATAATTGATTGATCCCAACTTTATTGCTCATGAAATACTGAGTACATTTTTGGGAAGAAATTCTTATTAAACTTACTATGAACAAAGAAAGCTTTAAGAGTTATTCCAACGCAGTGAGGCACTATACCTCAGACACCTATATAAGTTAAAGATGATGTTGCTAATTAAGAAATTAAGAAGCAAAAGCTGACGTTTGAGGTCCCTCAAGGAATTGCTTTGCAACATGAAATGCATTCTGCAATATGGTCACTCCATTGTAGCT
Organism: Ahaetulla prasina; assembly: GCF_028640845.1. Lineage (NCBI taxonomy): Eukaryota > Metazoa > Chordata > Lepidosauria > Squamata > Colubridae > Ahaetulla > Ahaetulla prasina. The sequence continues at coordinate 99,280,135 of NC_080542.1, forward strand.
TGTGCTTTTTCGCTCGAGAAGAGAACTGTTTTTCTAAATATAGATTTTAAGTGTTTTGCAGGCAAACCATAATTCCTGACACAGAAATATTTGCACAAGTGCAGTTCAGTGGCAGCTGTATGATACACAAGTAGCATCTAAATGACATCTACTTCCTGAGTTATGGCACCCTGTCGTCATTATACAACATAATTATTGTCAAGAAAAAGGCAATATTTTTGTACAACAGGGAGACAAAGTACTAAGGACAATGGGGATTGTTCAATGATGATTTAGATATTACCTTCTGTTAAAGGGCTTTGCTTCCTTTAGATCTGCAATATAAGGACTTATTGAATATATAATAATGTTGAATATTATTAAATATATACTTATTTAATTTTAAAAGAAAATATATAATTATGAGCTTTATAGCAAATTATGGTTTTAATATTCTGGATTGCTCTAATGTCAATAACTATGACTTTCAGGGCCTTAAAGCAAGTGTTCAAATAGAAATAATTGTTCTATACCTGAACAGTCCCTCAAAATATTTGAAATGATCAGTTTTTTTAATACTATTCATTCAAAACAGAGAAATGAATCAGTTAAAATACAATGAAAGAGTTATTCCAATATTTTGAATTCTACATATATTTTGGGTTATTCATTTCAACAGATGTTACCAATACTGCTATGACCCGAAAATTTAAGCAATATAATTGCTGCCTTAGCATGGCTAAGAATGTGATAACTGAACGTACTCCATCTTTTTTTCCATCAAGGACTGCTTACTGGGTGACTTAGAACAGTAAATACATAATTAGCAGTTCTAAGTAGGCAAATGTTTTGGTTCTATCTCCCTCTTCAATACTATCTAAATTAATGGATAATGTAATGTTCCTTTCACAATTCAACATCTGAATATTGCAAAGGATTCAGCAATAATAATCAGAAGGGACCAAAACCATACCAGGGGTGGGTTCTACTTACCTTTACTACCGGTTTGCAGCGGCATGCACAGAAGCTTCTGATGACATTGGGGTTGGTGGGTGGAGCTTCCCCCTGATTTTACTACCAGTTCACAAGAACTAGTCTGAACCGGGGGCAACCCACCACTGAACCATACCATCTTATATGAATGCCTCCCTCTGAATCAACCTTCATCATTTCATTAACCTGCTTTCAAAAACCTGCTTTCTCTTATTTTGTTCAGGAAGATTGCAAATTCTTCATTTACTCTCAATCTTTGCTTGCTTCAGAAGCTTAAAATTCAGGATATGCCAGCCTATAGCAAACATATCCATATGACATTCAAAGGTCTATCTCCAAAAACAGATGTTAAAAAATAACTGCATAAAATATATGTTAATTATTCATTTATTCATTCATACCTAATAAGTTCTGATGGATGCATTCTGAACTGTATGGGTAGATGATGTGATGCATTTCTTCACTGATCCTCTTTGTTGTTTTTGTTGTTATTGTTGTTGTTATTGTTGTATGTATATAGCTGTAACTAAAGACAGAAAGTATGTTGCTGCTTAGATTGTTCTTACATTAAATGGTAATTTAACATGAGTTCACACTGAAGAAAAAACTTCCTGTGAAAAAGATGAACATATCTCAAAGACAGCACATACATTTTAAAAATAATTTCATGAATACATTTGATTATTCTAATGCCACAGATAGAACAAACCTACAAGAAGTATTTCTTCCTTTCCTATTTCATGGTATTTCAGAGGCTGACAGGTTTGAAAGAAGAATGTTTCTCATAACGTGTATGTGTGTGTGTGTGTGTGTGTGTGTGTGTGTGTGTATCTGTGTGTCTGTGCGTGTGTGCACTTTCATGTTATCATTAACTCCTGGCAACTGCCTGGACAAATCTATGTGGTTTCTTGACTTAAATTTTAGAAGTGATTTTTTCCAAAGACCTTTTTCCAAAGGCTGATAGAGAATTCACTGACTTTGTGCCTAATTTTCTTATGAAGGAAGGCAACTATATGTGTCTAAGGATAATGTTGCAGGATCCAATCTGTCAGTCACTGGGGCCAGAGGTTTAGCCTTTCGAGTTTTCAGATTGATGCTAAAGCTGATCCTCAGGAAATTTCTCTCTCAACCAGAATGTGACATAATTGGATCATGTCACATGTTTATAGCTTTGTACTTTAACCCACCACCCAGTGTGGCTCTAGACTGAACATACTTCAAGTATGACTCATGGAATTCAGTGTGATTATTTCTGAGAAAACGTGTCATGTTTACCTACCAGAATCTTAGACCAATGAACTTTAATTTAAGTAAAACCTAAACCATAACATAATTTGGGTGCTAAAAATGATTCTACAAGACAAGTTTATGCAACATTACTTTGGTATTTTGGTTCATGATGTCTGATGCAAGAATTCCCTTCTACTTAATAACTCCCATTAAAAAGGGATATGTTTACTTTTGTTAATGGAAAATTTTCTTATTTAGGACAGAAATTAACAGGAAAAGAATAAATGGTAGCAAGATAGTTAGCTTCTGCATCCTATTGATATGAATGGCTTGCCTTCTACACCAGAAATACTCCCCAAAACAGGTAACCAAGAAACAATAATAAGAAGAAAACCTTTCATTATAATACTGTATAATACATGCACACCTATGTTAATACACAGAAATTAAAAAAAAATCCAATTATGTTTCCTTTAGAATGCACTTCTTCAACTAATACCACCCAAATATATTGAGAAAAGGACTATATGTCTCTAAATATAGTGCGCTCGCACAGAGAGGGACTCCTCAGGGTGCTGTCCACCAAGCAATGTCAGCTGGTGGCCCCCAGGGGAAGGCCCTTCTCTGTGGGGTCTCCCACCCTCTGGAATGAACTTCCCCCAGGACTTCGTCAACTGCCTGACCTTCGGACCTTCCGCCGTGAGTTGAAGACTTACCTGTTTATTCGCGCAGGACTGGCATAGAAATTTTTAATAGTTTTTAATATTTGATATAAATTTTATGGGGTTTTATGGTTTTAAATGGTTTTAATTTTGGCCGTATCTAATAAGTTTTTTAACTATTGTTTTATTATGTATATAATTATTGTTTTTACTTTGGCTGTGAACCGCCCTGAGTCCTTTGGGAGAAGGGCGGTATAAAAATTCAATAAATCTAAATCTAAATCTAAATCTAAATTCCCGGCTAAGCTTTTGTTTATTAGTGTGGCAGATAAGTGCTAGTACCTCCTAATAAGTTGGATGCAGGCAACAGTATATTAATTGGAGAGGTAGAACTTTAAATTACAGATTTTAGAGTACAGAGAATAGCATTTAATGCAAAAGTATGTTTTGGTTGCACGGACAATATACTGTTCAAAATGTATTATATCCCTGCCACTAGCAGAGAATGCTTCATATGGCATAGTTATGACTACAGTTGTGATTTTTCCCTTTATTCTTTATTTGGACAGACAAAGCCATGATGTAATAAAGGTTAGTATTAATTTTTATGATTACGGCATTTTTCAATTTCTAACTTGGAATGTAAGAGGCATTATATGGTGAAGTCTATTAATTAATGAATAAAGCCAAAGTGGAAAAAATAAATGTAGGTTAATGAAATTAAGAGAAAAAGTATTTAATGAATAAATAATCTTTGATCTTGTGGAGTGTAATAATTAATACATGCATGACACTGAAAATGAAAACATGAACTCACATCACAAGGTATCAATTGCTGCCATCTAACTTATTGGTGATACCTGTAAAAATAAGAATTCTTACATTGGGCAATAGCTGCAAGTTTTATCCAAATGAATGGTGATAATTGAAGAACCAGGAATGGACAAACTGTATATCAAGAAGAATAAATGTGATCCAGGGAAATTTTTATTCTGTTGGTGGCATGGATGAATAAGCGGAAATAAGACAAGATAACACAGAAGTAATGCATAATGAATGAGAATGGTTCTTGGTGAATATCTGCTTAGTTTAGTTTCAAATATATGGTTTAGGCATAAATCTATCTGTCAATAACATAGCAAAAGAGTTGATCTAAACATCATGTCTTAATTGATATTCATATTGAAATAGTGAAAGAATTAATGAAGAATACTAGGGTGATGAGAACTTCTGGATACCACACAAATGATTTTTGATAGCATCAAAAGTGGGTCTTGGGTAAAATGCATTAAAAAAAATAAGGGAAAAAAAACAAGAGTGCTACTAGAGTGAATGCATAAAAATCTTTCAAATCAATGAATGCAAAATGGATTTAAGAAAAGATTATGTGGAAACGGATCACAGTGGAGTGAAAAATATTATGTCATAAAATAACATAAAAGCATATGAAATTATCCCATGGGAAATATGAAAAATGATGCTTGGTAGAAGAAGAAAAGAGGCTGTGGAAAAAAGAATAATTACAGAGATAAAAAGAAGGAAAGAGAGGTTATTCTATAATGTATATATAGTGAAAAAGAGAAATATGGAAAGCAGTTTTGGAATTGTGCGAACTGCACAAGACCACACTCTCATATGTATGTATATGTTTCAAATCTAATTCCATATATCTTCCTTTTTTCTATATCTAAATGTATATCAGAAGTAAATATCTAAACTTTCCCTTAGATATTCAGAGAATAATTTACAGTTTACTATACATAATAGAGCAAAAGTGAATTTCAGCATAAGTTCCTTATAAATATAAAGAGAGAGCAAAAATGTGTTCATGGGGGGAGAGAGAGAGACCACCAAATTAAAAAAAAGAATCAAAAAGATTTTTGTTGAAAAATACCAGATGAATAAACGGAATCATATTGCAGGTGTCTTAGCAATAGCAAATAGAGTCATACATATGAAGATTTATGTAGGTCATGCTTGGGTATGTTAAGCTAGACAGAGGTTAAAGCACAGACTCAGAAGATTTGCAAATGTAAAGCATCTATTTGAACTGCCAACTTCTGGTATGAAGAAAACAAACCCTATAGAAACTTCAAAGGACTGAGAAAGCAAGCAGAGTTATCTTTGATGTGGTAGATCTAGGTTACTATTCTGGCTTCTCTGTAAACATAGGTGAACGGGAAGCATTGAAAGGCTCAGTCTACACAAATCCTGGGTACCATTCTGACTTTCGTCATAGGCTGGCAATCTGCTCTCCAGAATATATAATCAAACCAAAGAAACATTTTTTCTGCTGCAGAACTTTTGACCACATATAAACCACAGGATAAATGTGTTGCTGATGGAAGATAAGCCATGCAGCTAGCACAATGCCTTTTTAATCTGTAGAAGATTTGTATTTTAAAAAGAGCAATGGGATCTTACACTGAAACTGATATCAGATATTTCAATATCCTACTTTCTAAAATAATAAAAAAAATACCTTAATTCCTCCTTACCTTAGCACTAATAGAGTGTCCAAGTCAATCAAAATAAAATAATGCACTACTTCGAGTTTTATTGTTTAAATAAAATTCTATAATCCGATGAATCAGAAGCTTATTGATTTAAAATTCTAGTTGATCTCTTATATGTAATGGGGGAGGGGATCTTCCCTTGATACTGAATTGTTGTCTACAAACATAAATCTTCAGACAATGATTGTAAGCACATAAGATGTCAGAGAGAGACCTCAGCTCTAACTTATATAACTACTTGTTCTACCTTGCAAAGTGTTAAATAGGAGGATCATATATTAGATGCAGAGGAACCTAAGAGCCATATTATAACTGAGTATCAAATCTCTCTTGGTACATGATTTATACTAAGCTCATGTTTTCTCTTCTTAGTCTTCATGTGAAGTGAACTCTTTAAAGCTATAAGAATGACTTTCTGTATATTTATAACTGTTTGGGTGATGATGTAGTAAAGGATCCATAAATCACAACCTTGCTCTGGGAACTGCTAGTAGTGATCCATTGATCAAATAGATTAGGAAGATAAATTTTCTTCTACCACTGTGAAATTTCCATTGACCTGTTTTGCAAAGAAAGCATCTTTTCCTTTCCAGTCCACTTTTTATAAACATATTTATTATTTAATATATATCCCACTTTTCATTTGTGTAAATGTGCAAATATAATTAAAAGACAACTTAAAGTACAACATAATAAAACAAACATGATAATTGGATACAATAAAGTTCAAAATCCAAAATGATCAATAATAGCATTAAAAAAGAGAGTGACATGATTAGGCAACAGAAGTTGCATGTTTTAGATCAGTGTTTCTCAGCCTCAACAAGTTTAAAATCAACTCCCAGAATTTTTCAAGTAGCATAGAATTCTCAGAGTCGAAGTCCACACATCTTAAAGTTGCTGAGCCTGAGAAATACTGCTTTAGTTATGCAAGTTCCCAGATATGTCCAGACACATTTAAGAAAACTGTGGCCCTGAAGCATTGGAAAGATACTCATCGTCAGAATAAGCAATTCTCTTTAACTTTCTAAGATGCTTTCTATCGTTTCTCCATACTAGTTTTGTTTGTCTTGCATAGAATCATTCCATCTATTGCTCAGAAACATGTTGTTTAATGTTTTACTTGAGAGAGTAGCTTGACCAATTTAATTGCCTTTACTGAAGTGCATTGATATATTGTAACTTAATACAACTACTTGGATCTGGAAGATTTTGTAATTGAACAACCCTTCCGAGTGGCAGATTGAGTGCTAGCAGCTTAACAAAACAAATATGTCTGTGAAGCTTCCAATGCTTCACTTTTCAAATGTTTTCTTTAAAAATTAGCAACTATGTTACATAAAATGCAACTAGCTAATTAAAGAAACTATATAAGAAGAGGATAAGTAAATTAAACAATATAAGAACAGACTATAGAAAAGAAGTCCACAGATATTTGTCTCTACTAAAAGTTTTAAATATCTAATTAAGCTCAGATATTAGATCTTATGGTAAAACTCTGTTGTCATGTATTCTTACATGTTAGCAGCCACAATCATCTTGTTATTTTATTAATACAGAGAATGAGAGAGGATTTTTCTCCGTGTAGCCAACCCTCAGGAAATATTCATGAAAAGTATGCAGATGAAAGTACTGATTTACAAGCCCTTTAATTATATTTTTCCTACTTTTACCCTTTGAATAGCCTCTCATCTAGATTGGCTAGATCTCTTTGTTCGTTGCTTACAGCAGTAGCACACAATGACGCTCCAAGCCTTCATGGTCTATCATGTCTATTATATAACCCAAGATTTGGTGACATGAATGTTCCTGAGCTCTAAAAATAGGAATTGTAAAGCTTATTTTCAGTTTTTAAATTATTTCCGACTATTCTATGAAAAGCAAATCCCTTAGATTTGTCAGATGACTGATAATTCTTACAATTATGTAGAGCTATGTTCAAAATCTGTGTGTTGTATTGCTTTTCTTCTTTGAAAAAGAAGAAATTGCAGCCCATATATCTGAATTTAAAGTCCTTGTGTAGATTATACAGTTTATATTGCCTTCCTGTCTCTTTATTTAATATTACCTACTCCTTTTCTTATTTTCCTGTTTCATGCCCAACCTAATTCTTTCCCAACCCATTATCACTGCTAGTTTCATTAGCTTTCTGTATGTACATGTTATTTTTAATCAACTGTTTAATTATATTAACTGTAAACCAGATTTACCCAAAGTTTTGGAGGGAAACATTTGACCCTTGCCTTTGATCCTGTGACATGAATGTTCCTGAGAAGGATGCTAGGGGTTCATGTGAAAACATAATGGGTGGGGCAAGAACAAAAATAATTAATCATTTAATATATTAACATTTAACTGTAGCTAATATGACTACTTGTCTAATATGCATCTAATCATTTTATTCTTTTGTTAATAACTGCTTTAGGGTCTTGATAATTTCCATTGTTCCATTATTATCTGAGAATTATTGTGTGCTTTCTTCAGATTTAACATTCTGGGCTCCTGATTTGAAATACTAGTCTGTTTTCTTCTTTCTGCTTTCTCCTTGTAGAAAAACTCAGGATTTTTTCTTCCAACATGTTCTCTTTTGTTTAAGAATCACAAGATACACCAATGTTTGGAGTTGCACTGGTGATGTAAATTATCTGCTGAATTTAGAATTCTGGTTGTTAGATTATTATTTTTTAAATGAAATTGCTGGACATATATTATCCTGGGGGTATAAAAAAAATTCCAGATTCAGATTCTTTGCCATACAAGGAAATAACCGCTTATACTTCATAAGTCTTTTTAAATGTGATAAACAAATAAATAAACTGATCTTAAAAAAAGAGTGTTTCCATTCAGCAGTTATTCAAACTTCATTGCTGACCAAGTTGCTTGATCCTTGTGATTATATTGCTTTGCAATAACATACATTATTAAATTTTCCTGCTACAGATACTAGAATGAAACAAGATAAGGATTCCAGCTGTTACATCTCTTCTATACCAAGGAGAACGTGCAATGCAGTAAATTTATTTGTTTGTTTAATTGTACATTCTACAGTGATTGAATTGATTTGGTGGGATTGGGACAGGTCAGTTGAGATGTCCTTTAATCTCAACTGTAGCCTAGAAGAGAGGCTTTGCTCCTGAGTCACAATTATAAATACAAAATGAGTTCTTCATTTTGTACATGCCAGGTTTGCATACAGCATTAGCCATTTTCCAGTACATTTCCATTAGTAATGTCTTTGCTGATTAGTTTTTTCTAAATTAGCATGTTTATCCATTAGCATATCAATATTGCTGCCAACTATCCTCTTAATTTTTAGTTTTCTTCCTGCAACAAAAAAAATTGCCAATAAAAGCAAGCATTTCTTGAAGCCTTAATTAACTCAGCACAATTCTCTCTTCTCTCTCCCTCTTTCTCTCTCTCCTTCTGTTTTTCCCTAATTTTTAATAATAGTGTGTAATATTTACTCAGATTATTGATTTGTTCTGCTTAAAAACATCATTCAGTGGGATAATCAAAACCTGCATGTTTGACAATTTCACATGCTTATAGTCCGCGTGCAATAGAGAGGTAAATGCATCAAACATGATGAAGCCTTTACTGGAAAATATGGAAGTTAGAACTAATTATCATATTTTGTTTGCTGATCATTTGCACACAATTTACACAGTATACATTTTTTATGATGTCATATATGCAGTTATAAGACTGAAATCATAAAATGGTGTAATATAGGATAATTGTAATGTTATTTTTGTTATGGGAAGCTGTTTTCCTAGGGCTACCATATTTGAGATCCAGATATCTGAATGAGTTAGTAACGAGAATATAGAGTTTTCTATATTTTTTTTAAACAAGTTATTGTGTGGGGTTTTGCAGTCTAAAATGGTACCCGTACTTTAAAGCTATTTATATGATAGTTCATTTAATTCAGTATGAATCTTCCAAGACATAGCAACTTATACCAAATTTAGGCTTAGGGCATAATGATGGTGAATCACTAAAACTGGGTGGGCCCATCATCAAAGGGGAAGAATTCAAGAATTTCAAGGATTGAAATAAATTTTTAAATCAGCTATAATGCTTAAAACACCTATTTTGTCCATTTAACTTCTCCATGCTGAAAGGGTGGGCCACATGTAGCCACTAGATCATATTTCCTGAATCCCTGGTTTGGAATAATTTCAGATTTACTTATTTACCCTGCTTTTAAGATTGTTTCTTCTTAGGAAATGAAGCTTTTACAAAGCCTGTCTTATGCCTTAATTTTTAAAATAATCTTTTAATTTCACATTAAAGAGTGTGGTAACTTTCCAGTAGCCTGGTAGAAATATCAAAAAGCATGTGGCACAGCTAATCAGTTTAAACCCAAGAATTTGAAGCTGACTCTCAATTTCAAATCCTCAATAGTCATTTCATAAATTAGGAGAGTAACAAAGCAAGAGTACTCATTCAGATGTAATGGTAAAGGGTTTTTGTCCCTGCTAAAAATATTGAAAAATACCAGGATCCCTTTAGGCAGCATTGCCCAACATGAAGAGCTATGAAACATTTACAGATATAATGCTGAACGATTTGTTTCAGCACAGGGGAAATATATTAGCCATAACATACAGCTAGCATTGTATTTTTCCCCAGCATATAGTCTGGATCCAAACAGTGCACTGTACTGCCTATACTGCCTTCACAACTATTGGCTAGTAGCTGCCAAAAGTGGCAAGTTTGTAAGCACACATCAACATAAGATGACTATATGTTCACCAAGCATTAGTAAATGGAAAGTTAGCAGCTCTGAGCATCAAATGGGATATGAAATTTCCACTTCTTTAATCTCTTGATGGATACCAAATAAAAGGTCATAGGTGTTATGTTCCTGGTAGGGATGAACAGACTGAGGCAAGACAGGTTTTGTAAGGGCTAAAATGTTTATTGGGTTAACATTGCTTGTTAACTCATTCGCTAGCTTTGTGGCTAGCGAAGGCTGCTCGGCTAATAGGAGCAGCGGCTGTCAGCACTTTGACAGCTCCTTATATGTTCATGACAGAATGGCAACAGCCAATCAGAATGCAGTGGCTTCTATGGACCAGTGTGTAGCCTGGACACAGCAATAGGTTATTAAATCTGTGTACTACCTCAATGGAACTGATTCAAAGCCCTCAAAATGGCCACAGACAATTTCTTGGCATCTATAGCACATATTATGTTCTCCATTCTAACAAATCCAACTACAGAATATAATCCACAGAAGCATTTTGTAGATTCAGCAACTCAAATGTAGCAGAAGACACTACTCTTCCCCAGGACATGGTCTGGTTTTGGACAGGGGAGGGAGGTGTCAAACAATAGGACCAACTTCCCCATCATGTGCAGTGTTTTGTCCCATAACATATGATGCCTGTACAGCCACATGACTTAAGCACACTTTGTTAGCTCATTTATCCTGTTTTAATTAATTGTAAGAGAGCAATTATTGAAGTTGAAAAACATAATGCTCTTTTATGTGTGGCATGCTAGCTGTCACCCTGTGCATGGCTTCCATTTCTGCAGAATGTTCTTGGTTGAATAGGTTTTTGAAAGTATTTGAATATGCATCGAGATTCAAGGGTCTCTCCAGTTTTGCTTTAAGTGCTGTTTTCAGTGGTTGGATGAACTTGGTAGGGTTAACAATCTGGTTTTATTAGGGTAGAATAACTTAAACAGTGCTGAACAGAAGCATACAGGGGACAGGCTGAAATCTGCAGCAGAGTTAGTTTTGCCCTGTGTATACTGTTATTCAGGACAGATACTCTTGTCTGACATAATTAAATCTTGATGGTAATTATTTCTGCTGATTCCTGGCAGACTGTTGTTAAAGATATGCTTATCCACTTTCAACCACACTTTCTTATTAGAGTAAATGCATGTTGGTAATTATAAAGCAGCACATTTTAAATTTGGGGGTTTCTAAAAGTTTTTTTGAACAAAACAAAAAGAGAGAGGTAAAAATAGAAGATTACTTTTTAAAATGATCCTCTGTGATTCTAAAGCCTGAGGCAGCATAATGCATTCCTTATGCAGAAAGTGGGATGGAGGAAGGAAAATATTGCATAAATATATAGATAAGCACATTCCATGGGAATGTGATGAATGTCAAGTACCACTTGACCCTTTTCTGTGCTGCTTTACAGAAATGATGTGGTTTTTGTAAAAATAGAAAAAGATGATTCTTATATTTTAAAAACGTAATGTTTTAAAAGACCCACTGAACAGGTCTATCTGTGGATAACTTGTCATTTGAAACAACTATGGGACTTGTTTGAGATGATTGTTTTAGGGACTACATCAAGGGTATCAAATTTGATTTCATTGAGTGCCACATCAGGGTTGTGTTTGACCTCAAGGGGCTGGGGTGGGTGCGGCTAGGATGGGTGTGGCCATCTTGATATCACTTGTATCAGGGGTGCCTGTGGTGGCCTGAGTGCTCTGCCAGTAAAAACGGGCTCCCAAGCTCCGTTTTCAGCTGCAGTGGCTTCCTGCAACCTTCTGCCAGTGAAAACAGAGCTTGAAAGGGCTGCTTGTGGCCCTCCTGAGCTCTGTTTTTGCTGGCAGAGGCACTGAAGGCTGTTTCGCTGTTTCCAGGATGGCCCCATGGGCCAGATATAACCACCATGGGCCGAATCCGGCCCATAGGCCTTGAGTTTGATACCCTTGGACTACACAATTTGCAACTGACTTGTACAACTGAAAATAAGCACAAGCAATATAAGCACAAGAAGTCAGTAATGGATCATTAAGCTGTTGGTGATCCTGCAAAAGAAAGATCCATGCATGGAAGGGCTTGAAAGATTCTTCACTTTTATTGACTCTTTTACATGAATACTTCTATAATTGACATCATAATACTTTGTTTGATTAATAAAAAACATAGAAGTAACAGAATTCTTCACAATTTTCAGACAGAATACTACCCCTCAAGAATGAAAAAATATAGCATGGATTGGTGACAGTTCCAGGAGCCTCCATCATTAAGTATTGGAAATTCACATAGGGAAACTGCAAAGTATAAAACAATGAAATGTATTCTTTTGGCACAAGATCAAAAATGGATGCATTAAAAAAAACATGCATTTGAAAAAAATGCATAATAAATAGAATAACAGAATAGCAGAGTTGGAAGGGACTTTAGAGTTCTTCTAGTTCAACCCCCTCCTCAGGCATGAAATATTATACTATTTCAGAGTGGTTGTTCTACCTCTTCTTAAAAACTTTTAGTGTTGAAGCATCCACAATGCCTAGAGCAAGCCGTTCCACTGATTAATTGTGCTAACAATCAGGAAAATTCTCCTTAGTTCTAGGTTGCTTCTCTCCTTGGTTAGTTTCCACCTATGGCTTCTTGTACTGCCTTTAGTTGCTTGGGAGAATAGATTGACCCCCTCTTTGTGACTGCGCCTTAGATATTGAAACTCTGTTATCATGTCATCCCCTAGTCCTTCTTTTCATTAAACTAGACATAACAATAGCACAATATATACCTGTACATTAAGGTACATTGTGTACAGAACTCAGTGTTAAAACAATACACATTTTTCTCTCTTTTCTAAAATACCAGACTTGGATAAAAAGGTATGATAAATGAAAAGCTAATATGAACTCAGAATGTTTAGCAGCAAAATCAGTCTGAATTCATTTGCATTTTAGACCCTTAACATGGGAATATGCTCCATTTAAATGTGGCAATAGTGCAGTTAAACTGACTGTCTATAGCCATATAGATCTTATAACTGTTTAAATATATATTCAACACATCAGGATATATGGTGTACTCCTAATGCATAGAACATTACTTCAAGAAATTGAATGTGATCTCGTTGCCAAAGATCTGACTCATTAGGATGATTTGCATACTCCTAGATCATTGAATTGGAAAATCACTGTGAATAAATGTTGGACTTTGCCTCATCAGCTTAAACCAGTATATCCCTTTTTTCTGGAAAGTTTAAACCAGAAGTTGTATAATGGGCAGGAGCCATATAAACATGTGCAAAGAGACATTGAATCTTTTTTTAACTCACTCATTTTATTTTAGTAAAAGAAGAAGTAGCTCAGTGGTGAAATCCAATTTTTTTTACTACCGGTTCTGCGGATGTGGCGTGGTGGGCGTGGTGTGGCTTGGTGGGCGTGGCTTGGTTTGCATGTCAGGGGGAGGATACTGCAAAATCTCCATTCCCACCCCACTCCAGGGGAAGGATTTTGCAAGATTTCCATTCCCACCCCACTCCAGGGGAAGGATACTGCAAAATCCCTATTCCTTCCCCACTCTGGGGCTAGCCAGAGGTGGCATTTGCCAATTCTCCGAACTACTCAAAATTTCTGTTACAGGGTCTTTGATCTACTTAAATTTTCCACTACCGGTTCTCCAGAACATTTTTTTTTAATTTTTTTTTATTTTGTCAATCACATATAAGATAACAGGTAAAAGTATAAACATAATTTGGATACATGAAAAGAGTAAGTAAAAAGGAGCATTGGGACAGGGATGATAGGCACGCTGGTGCGCTTATGCACACCCCTTACAGACCTCTTAGGAATGGGATGAGGTCAACAGTAGACTGCCTAAAGTTAAAGTTATGGGGGTTTGGGTTATATTTGGTTATGTCAGAACCTCCTGGATTTCACCCCGAACTAGATGGAATAGCAAAAATTTAGAGCATAAAGAGTGTTTTTTTCCATATTCTCAACTGAAGATCATGCCCAAGGAAGGAATAGCGTACTAAGTAGGAAAACTGCTAGTTCAAGGGATGATGTCATCAAGAAAGCTTTAAGGATTCCTGTATTATTGTACTTCACAGGGATTGAGACTGAATGTGTTTGAAAGACTTCATGCTGAAGTCAACAAGTATGATTTCAACTAATCTAAAGTGTGGATGGGAGACCAATACCTAAAACCACACTCAAGGCAGTAAACAATGGAGGAAGTAGTATGAATGAAGAGTTTTCATGAATATTTAAGAAGACATTATGAAAGATCCAGTCTGGATTAGTCACTGCGATTGGACGTTTAGTCTTCCAAGCTTCCAAGCTTCCAAGCTCCACATGCTGGAGCTTATCTGTCTGTCTCCCACATTCTGATGAGAGAGAAGTTCCCTGAGAATGGGCTTCAGCACAAGTCTGAAAGCTCGAAAGTCTAAACCTCCAATCCAACCCAGATTGGATCCTGCAACATTATCCTGGGACATGTATATTTGCCTTCATTCATGACAATATGAAACAGCTCAGATTCCTATATATTAATCAGAATATGGAGAATAAACAGAAATCTTGAAGCCTAGTATGAGGGAGAGGAAATTTTTGGCAGTATGAAACCTAAGAATGAATACTTGAAGATCATGATTTATTCAGAAGAAATAAATACAACAAAACGGAAGGAGAGCCCCTACGTTAAGCATATACCATAACATTCATGACATCAAAGGTGAAGAACTTGCATGTCCATGATGAATGATAAGTTTCTTCTTTACATTTACATTTCCAACATACATTTGAAATACCTTTATATATTTTGACAATTTATCTAGTGTTAAATACCAACAGTACATCATTTTATATATTTTTCTTTTAAATTATAATTCAATGTAAATTTTAAACATTTCATTCACATATTTTCCCTTTGCTCAAATATTATATTATATCTAACATTCTTTGCTCATTGTATGATCCAATGCTTCACATACTTCACACACTTATTCTTCAATTTCAATTTCAATAGCACTTTATAAAACTTATTAATAACATAATAACATGTTATTAATAACATGTTATCACAGTAGATTTCCAATTTATTTGTTTGGGAAAGTCAAATCCATAACTTTGAAAATCTAATTGTAACCTTTTTCCAGTTGTGTATGTAAACCAGTGACAAACATGCCTTTCTGATTCTAATTCTTCTTTGGATTTGAGGGTAGGTACATCTTGATTAAAAAGTATTAATTGACCATTGGCCCACCAATCTGGCCTTGCCATTATTTCTTTTCTTTAAAAAGCTTCCTGTAGTGATACAAAGAAAGGCATATTTTCAAAGAATCTTATTTTATATTTATTCCAAATCCTCAGAATGGCATTACAAAGTGATTATTGAAATCAACATTTATTATAGCCTTGTCATACCATAAGTAGGCATGCTATCAAACCTTAATTTATGACCCTCCAAAACTTCTTATTTTGGAGAGTCACCCACTCTTTTAGTCAGACCAAGCAGCTTTCTTTTGACTGTAATGGACTGTCATTGCAATCATCTCCGTTTGTAGAATATATTTGTATTATCTCCATCTATAATTTGGAACCATTTTTCTAAATATTAAAAGAATTGGATTATGGTCTGAAAGGGATTTAGGTAAGTCATCAACTTTTACAATATTTTTGTGAGCTTTTTAGAAATTTATATCATATCAATTCTTGAGAATGGTGTATATTGTTGTGGAAAAAAACTATATTCTCTAGCAAGTCCATTTTTTGCCTCCATGAATCTACCAATGCTAAATTGCTTATCCTTTCAAAGAAAGTCTTTGGTGATTTATCCAGAGAATGTTTAGTGGTTGTTCTTTCCAAAGCTGTGGAAAACATTCCATTTCTGTCTCCCCAAATAAACCAATTTTCATAAGAAAAAGGTAGCTAGTTGGTCCATAAGTTCTTCAAAAATTTACTTTTATCATCATTTGGCACATAGTCTCACTACTATTGATTTTATTCCATTAAGATCCATTTCTGCAGAAAGAATCTGTCCTACTCATCTGATAATATTAACTGGGGCTTAAATTGAGGTTTTATATACAAGACAACTCCATTAATTGTTTTTTTTTTATAGATCAGCTCATATGAATTTCTCTCCTAGTCTTTTATTTATTAGATACTTTTGTCTAAAATTTCTTGAAACATATTATATCAACCTTCAGTTTCCTCGGAATAGTGAAATATTTTTTTCCGGCTAGAGAGGGAATTTGCTCCATTAATATTACATGTTATACATTTATTCTCCATCTTTAAACAATGTAGTAAGTTCCTGTGTAATCATCTCTGAAACCTCTTTCTGTTTTTTTGTATCTAGTATTTGAGATTGATATGCCTTGTCTATATCCCTTTTTTATGTACAGCCCAAAAATAATTTATGTTTAATCATGAAATTCTTGCTTTTTCTATAGAATTCAATAGAATCTTTGTTCTGATAAGTAAATATCATTCCTTAATGTTTGTCATGTGAAAAGTCATTTGGGACCTTTCTCTCCTTCAGAATGTCTGTTAGAGAGGTACAAGTTTTTCTGTTTCTCAAAAGTCTGACAGGAATTTCCTTCAAGACAATTATATTTTCCATTTTCCATTTATATTTAAAATCCAAAAACTTTACTGTACTAAAAATGTCAGAAGTCAATGTTTTTCTTTCTTTTCCCCTACACATTTTCTTCTTCTAGACAAAAGAACAGTTTCTTCCCGAACGCCATCAGTCTGCTAAACAAATAATTCCTTCAACACTGTCAAACTATTTACTAAATCTGCACTACTATTAATCTTCTCATTCCCATCACCTATCTCCTTCCACTTATGACTGTATGACTGTAACTTTGTTGCTTGTATCCTTACGATTTATATTGATATTGATTGTTTCCTGATTGCTTATTTATACCCTATGACTATCATTAAGTGTTGTACCTTAGAATACCTTGGTGAAGGTATCTTTTCTTTTATGTACACTGAGAGCACTTGCACCAAGACAAATTCCTTGTGTGTCTAATCACACTTGGCCAATAAAAATTCTGTTCTGTTCTATTCTATTCTATTCTATTCTATTCTATTCTATTCTATTCTATTCTATTCTATTCTATTCTATTCTATTCTATTCTTTTCTATTCTTCCCTTTTTCCTTCCTTAAGTTCTCATTATTTTCATTTTTCTTTGTATTTTATAGTTTATTTATTTATTTATTTATTTATTTTATTTATTTATTTATTTATTTTTCAAATTTATATACCGCCCTATCTCCCTAAGGACTCAGGGTGGTTCACAGGCAGTTAAAATACATATAAATACAGATTAAAAAACAACAATTAAAAAACTTATTCTATTGCCCAAATTTAAAATAGTATAAATAATAAAAACCCCTTAAAACCCATAACTTTAAAATCTAATCCAGTCCCGCGCAGATAAATAAGTGTGTTTTAAGCTCGCGACGAAAGGTTCGGAGGTACGGAAGTTGACGAAGTCCTGGAGGGAGTTCGTTCCAGAGGTGGGAGCCCCACAGAAGGCCCTTCCTGGGTGTCGCCAGATGGCACTGCCTAGCTGACGGCACCCTGAGGAGTCCCTCTCTGTGAGAGCGCACGGGTCGGTGAGAGGTATTTGGTAGCAGTAGGCAGTCCCGTAAATAGCCCGGCCCTATGCCATGGAGTGCTTTAAAGATTGTCACCAGCACCTTGAAGCGCACCCGGAAGGCCACAGGTAGCCAGTGCAGTCTGCGCAGGATAGGTGTAACATGGGAGCCACGAGGGCTCCTCTATCACCAGCAGCTGCATTCTGGACTAACTGGAGCCTCCGGATGCCCCTCAAGGGGAGCCCCATGTAGAGAGCATTGCAATAATCCAGGCGAGACGTCACGAGGGCATGAGTGACCGTGCATAAGGCATCCCGGTCTAGAAAGGGGCGCAACTGGCGCACCAGGCGAACCTGGTGGAAAGCTCTCCTGGAAACGGCCGTCAAATGATCTTCAAAAGACAGCCGTTCATCCAGGAGAACGCCCAGATTGCGCACCCTCTCCATCGGGGCCAGTGACTCACCCCCAACAGTCAGCCGAGGACTCAGCTGACTGTACCGGGATGCCGGCATCCACAGCCACTCTGTCTTGGAAGGATTGAGCTTGAGCCTGTTTCTCCCCATCCAGACCCATACGGCTTCCAAACACCGGGACAGCACTTCGATAGCTTCATTGGGGTGGCCTGGTGTGGAGAAGTACAGCTGGGTGTCATCAGCGTACAGCTGGTACCTCACACCGAAGCCACTGATGATCTCACCCAGCGGCTTCATATAGATGTTGAACAGAAGGGGCGAGAGAATCGACCCCTGCGGCACCCCACAAGTGAGGCGCCTCGGGGCCGACCTCTGCCCCCCTGTCAACACCGTCTGCGACCGGTCGGAGAGATAGGAGGAGAACCACCGATAAACGGTGCCTCCCACTCCCAATCCCTCCAACCGGCGCAGCAGGATACCATGGTCGATGGTATCGAAAGCCGCTGAGAGGTCTAAGTTTGATAAACTTTGAAAATGGGTGAAAACCCTGCCAAACATTCCAGATGAATATTAAGGGAAAAAGAAAAAAAATACTACCTCTATTGTGAAAGTAAACAATAGACTACTCAACCAAAGAAAATTATAAATAAAATCTTTGCAAATCACAGAGATCTATATGTGCATGTTAGTAATAGAAGTAATTTATTTCTGGATATTGATAGTTGCTATGCAAAACTTAGCCACTTTTTGTGAAAAATGTTTTTGTCTGATTAAAAAGTTAACATTTATATTACTGACCTAGGACATATAATTACAAAGGAAAGGCGCAATTTTTTTGATTGATGTTACACAATTGTAGCAGGTAAAAGATGGACTCAGTAGCACCAAAACTACAAGGTTTGAATATCTGTAGAGACTTTATTAAATTTCCCTTATAAAACTGCTGATGGTAAGGAACTAAACTTGGCTCTGAAAAAGATTCTTTGCTGGAATAGTAATGTAAAATAATTAGCCAGACACCATGTAGAATTTGAGATACTCTATTGTTTTAAGTGTATCAGGCATTTTTATTTCTTTATTTAGTGCCTAAATGCCTTCTTCTGGTCATATCTTAGCTTAGATAAATTTTAAAGGGTAAAGAAATCTACAGAAATCCATATGATGAGAACTTTTTGTAATGCTTGAAATGTGGAACTAGATAGTTGGGACAAGAAGGATCAGCCCATGGTGAAATATCAGTATTTAAGAAAATGATAACAATGCCACAATGCGTCCACACCTACAAAAATCAGATTGTGCAAGCCGTGATATTCCCTTTGAAATGAAAATTGGACTTTGAAGAAGCAAGATAGGAAGAGAATTGCTGCTTTTGAATCTGGAAGTTGAAGAAGATTCCTGAGAATATCATAGATAGCCAAGAAAATAAATGGATCATTGACTAATCAACCCACAATGGAGGCATAAATGTCCTGACTCAAATTACCCTATTTCAGGTAGATATGAAGAACGGTTACATGAATGGTTACATGGCTAGTCTAGTGAAGAGAAGGACCAGGGGAGACATGATATCCATCTTCCAATACTTGAGGGGCTGCCACAGAGAGGAGGGAAGAGAAGCTATTTTCTAAAACATCTGAAGGCCAGACAAGGAATAATGGATGGAAACTGACCAAGGAGACATTCAACTTAGAAATGAGGAGGAACTTTCTGACAGTAAGAACAATCAACCAATGGAATAGTTTGCCTTCAGAAGTTGGGGGAGCTTCATCACTTGAGACTTTCAAGAAAAGATTGGACTGCCACTTGTCAGAAATGGTATAGGTCTCCTGTTTGAGCAGGGGGTTGGACTAGATGACTTATTAGATCCCTTCCAACTGTTAATCTGTTAGTTAAGTACTTTATTTGAAGACACAGCTCTCTAGAAAAGAATCTAATGGTACAGAAGGTAGAAGGAAAGAGAAGAAAAGAACAATCAATAATAAGGTAGATGGAATTAGGTACAGTAGCTATGGATACAACATTGGAAGAAGTGAAGGACCAGGTTAGGGAAAAATCATCATGGAGAAAATCTATCTATATGGTTATTAAGAGTCAACATTAGGATGGCTCCTAATATTCTTACTTTAGTCTTCAGCTGACCAATCTTTAATCTCAGAACTGTATTGGGTACACATTAATGTGTGAAACATTATTTTTGTGAATTTAATTTGTATTACTTCCAGTGATCTATAATTAGGGTAAGCACCCATCTGAGAATTATAAAGCAACTGACTAAAGGTACAGGAGCAAATAGTCACAGAATGGTAAGAATGAATTATTTTCCTTTCTTGGTGAAGAATTTTAGAATTTGTGAAGACATTCTTTGAGCCTATGGAATCACAAAATCTATCTGTGTTTTCCATGAATATTACACTTTCCAGACAATACTACACTAAGGTATTTAAAACTCCACATTTGCCCAATCTCCTGCTCTACAAGGAACTTGCGAATACACAGTAACAACAAACCTTGGTTTACACCTAAACTTAAGCAGCTACGACATTCCAAAGAGGAAGCCTACAGAAAAGGTGATAGAATGCTGTACAATCAGGCCAGAAATGCACTAACAAGGGAGATCAGAGCAGCAAAAAGAAGCTACTCTGAAAAGCTAAAGAATCAGTTTTCAGCAAATGAACCAGCAAACATGTGGAAAACTATTAAAAATATCACCGGCTATGGCAAACCTCTTTCCCAGGCTGAAGGTAATCAACAACTGGCAGATGACCTGAATGAGTTTTACTGCAGGTTTGAAAGGAAACTACAGCCACCTATCTCCACAACCCCCATCTCAGACACACCAACAACAGCCAAGCCTCCTACAACTGACCCCATTTCATTGGGTTCACAACCCCTAGTGATCACAGAAAAGGAAGTGCAGGACCTATTTCACAGACAAAAGCCAGGAAAAGCTCCAGGCCCAGACAAGATAACTCCTTCTTGCTTAAAAGTCTGTGCTGACCAATTGGCCCCCATCTTCACCCATATTTTCAATAAATCACTAGAGATGTGTTATGTTCCTTCTTGCTTCAAACGCTCTACCATCATCCCAGTGCCAAGAAGCCCACCATCAAGGAACTGAATGACTACAGACCAGTTGCTTTAACATCTGTAGTCATGAAAACCTTTGAAAGGCTAGTGCTTTCCTACCTGAAAACCATCACGGATCCGCTGTTAGACCCCTTGCAATTTGCATACCGAGCAAATAGATCAACAGATGATGCTGTTAATATGGCTCTGCACTACATCCTACAACATCTTGAGTCTCCAAAGACCTATGCAAGGGTCCTTTTTGTAGACTTTAGTTCAGCATTCAATACCATCATTCCAGACATTCTTCTAACTAAGCTAAACCAGCTACAGGTACCGGAACAGACTTGTAAGTGGATCACAAGCTTCCTAACAAACAGGAAGCAGCAGGTGAAGCTAAGCAAGATCACATCAAATACCTGTACAATTAGCACAGAGGCCCCCCAAGGCTGTGTGCTCTCCCCACTTCTCTTCTCTCTGTATACCAATGACTGCATCTCCAATGATCCATCTGTTAAGCTACTGAAGTTCGCAGATGACACAACAGTGATTGGTCTCATTCGAGACAATGACGAATCCGCATATAGACGAGAGGTCGAACGATTAGCCTTGTGGTGCAACCAAAACAATCTGGAACTGAACACACTCAAAACCGTAGAAATGGTGGTAGACTTTAGGAAAAACCCTTCCATACTTCCACCTCTCACAATACTTGACAACACAGTATCAACAGTAGAAACCTTCAAATTTCTGGGTTCTATCATATCGCAAGATCTCAAATGGACAGCTAACATCAAAAACATCATTAAAAAAGGACAACAAAGAATGTTCTTTCTGCGCCAACTCAGTAAGCTCAAACTGCCCAAGGAGCTGCTGATCCAATTCTACAGAGGAATTATTGAGTCTGTCATTTGCACCTCTATAACTGTCTGGTTCGGTTCTGCAACCCAACAAGAAAAACACAGACTTCAGAGGATAATTAGAACTGCAGAAAAAATAATTGCTACCAACTTGCCTTCCATTGAGGACCTGTATACTGCACGAATCAAGAAGAGGGCCGTGAAAATATTTGCAGATCCCTCGCATCCTGGACATAAACTGTTTCAACTCCTACCCTCAAAACGATGCTATAGAGCACTGCACACCAGAACAACTAGACACAAGAACAGTTTTTTCCCAAAGGCCATCACTCTGCTAAACAAATAATTCCCTCAACACTGTCAGACTATTTACTGAATCTGCACTACTATTAATCGTTTCATAGTTCCCATCACCAATCTCTTTCCACTTATGACTGTATGACTATAACTTGTTGCTGGCAATCCTTATGATTTACATTGATATATTGATCATCAATTGTGTTGTAAATGTTGTACCTTGATGAACGTATCTTTTCTTTTATGTACACTGAGAGCATATGCACCAAGACAAATTCCTTGTGTGTCCAATCACACTTGGCCAATAAAAATTCTAATCTAATCTAATCTTCCTAGCGTTTGCTTGTTTGTGATATTTGGGTTTTGGTGTTGTTGTTTTTTTTGGCAAAGTCATCATTATACTCTTCTGAAATTAATTATCAGCTGGTCTTCCCTACAATATTGAGCTAACCTTCTGAGGACTCATTTAAGCCAACTGGAGTCCTTGAGATAATAGCTGCATTATCTGTATATAGCAGGAGTGGGGATGTTTACATCTGCTGTTTTGGGAAGGTGGAAATCTGAACTGGAGTTTGCAAATGAGTTCATATATCGGTTAAACACAGAAAGAGCTATGGTAAACTGTAACCTTGTACTCTCGTAGAAGATTTGATCTGATAATGAGCCTTGTAGGTTACATCTTATTTTAATTATGGATCCTCTTACAGGTTTTGAATGAAAAAGATCAGGCACCAGTTTATATGTGTGTTCCAGAGAGGTATCAAAATTAAATCAAACGAGTTAAAATCAGCAAAGAAAGGATTTAGGTTTACCACTATATTTCTCAGTCTCATGACATTTAATAAAAGCATTATGTATAGTGGGAGAACCAGATCATGAGAAAAAGATAAACTATCTGACTTTGAACAAATTCACTTGCTTTTAATGTTCAGGCTATATAGCTCCTTCTAGGGCTGCCAATTCTGCCCTCAAAATATCTTACTAACAGGATGAGAGTAGCAAAAAATCAATCCCTTTGTTTCTATTTATTTATTGATCTAGATACAGTATTTACAGCCCAGATACAATAGGCATAACTTTTATTCCATGCAAATAGTTTTGCAGGCTACAGTGTGCACCATATTTGAAGGAAGCATTTGTTGTCAAAAGTTGAATATCACTCAAATCATCTAGGTCAATGCACAGCCACATTTCTGTTCGTGTCATTCCCTTGATGCAAAAGTTAACTGTAGTTTATCATAAACTATTTATTTGCTGGTGCATAAACTTATAGTAGCAGACTGTAAAGCTGTTTTTCCTTTAAAAATTGAGTATTCACATCTAAGAACATAGCAATATTTTCACGATACTAGCACATTTGCCAAGAGCAAATGTTTAAACAAAAGAACTTAGGAATCTTAATGAAACACCCTGAGGAGAATGTTTAAACTTTGCACTTAAGTTTGCTTTGTTTGCTAATCAGCTTCTATTTCTAGTAGTGAGTAGGAAGGGTAAGTTCAATATGTTAATAAGAAAAAAGTAATAATATTTAATTAATTCTGGCTGAACACACATGGTTTAATATACTTGGCAATATCATTCAATCACATGATATGATAATTTAATGGACTTTTTTATTTAAATTGCTGGCAAGTTTATGAAATTATAAAGCAAATAGGCCATGCACTTCAGTGTAACTGACTGTATAAATGTGTTTTTGCACTATACTGTTGGAAAATTAGCCACTCCTTATCAGAGAATAAGATATTAACATTGTATTCTATAAGCACAATAACAGAAATAAAATATTTCAAGAGGCATCAATGTAATAGTTGACCTTTATGTTGGCCTATGGATTTGCTTTGATGGTTGACTATGGACTGCATATCTAAAATCAAACAATAAATCATTACTTACTTGTTATTTTATGTGTGGATTGTTACTATTTATTACTTCACAATTTAAATATTTCATATTTAAAGAATCCTGTAATGGCAAGTAACAGGATTGTTGTCCTTATTTCTTCCTGAGCCGCAAATCAACTAAAAAGCATTATAATAGGAAGAATGTGGAGCTGATACAAGATTGATGGCAGCATTCCAAATTGCTTGAGTACTCCATATGCATGAAAACATACAGTATATGGCTTAAAATAGGAAAAACAACGTTCAATGAGGCTGGAAAGTTTAAAACATTTAAAACATTATAAAACCATCTTGTACAACCCTTCCAAAACTCTGATGAACTATAAAAACAATGAACTCATATGCAGTGTGATTATCTTGATGTATTTAAAACAAATCTAGAACAAATCTGTCATACTGAAATTAATGATTTGTCCAAGCAGCATATACAATCGACAATATTTCAGAGATTTGCATGCTCAGCCTCCTTAATGTGTATGAATCTGCCTGGACCAACAAATGTATGTTAAAAGAAAAGGAACATTGACTTACCCCTTACCAAGTACATTTCTTGTAGATACAATACTTCTGATTCTACTGCTCCTATAAATTGGATAATTGGCTCCAACGAGAAACAGATTTTGGAGCTCTATGAATAATCATACTAAAAAAAACCTATTCCATGATGACCAGGAAAAAGTGACTACCAGTAATAACTGAGTTTATCCATAGCCAGCAACAACAGTCAGTGGTGAGATTCAACCGGTTCCCACGACTTCAGCCAAACCAGTTGTTAAATTGCTAGCTGGCCCCTCCCCTCCCATGGGGGTGTTGCCATTCAGGGTGAGGAAGCTACAGGGTCATGACTGGGAGTCTCGCTGATCAGCTGGGAGGCTGCAAATGGCTAAACCGATCAGCTGGGAAACTGAGAGGCTGCGAATCAACTAGCTGAGAAGCTAAGAGGCTGCTCCCCACCCCCTCTGCAGTCCGTTTTTAGCCTGGGGAGCTTCCTGAAAACTCCTGCAGCAGTCACCATTCCCTCACTGACCTGCTTTCCAGCTCAGTTCTCTGGCATGCAGGGCAACAAAAGAAGACCATGTGACTACCACTTTTAAAAAAACTTTAATCAGACCTTCCAACTTCACCATATCTATTTTTCCCCAAGAAGTCTTCTCGCCATGGCTAGTTAGGGGCTGCTGCTGATTGGAGTGCAATGTCATTTGGACTACAGCTGTTGTATATAATCCTCATCTAATCTCAATATATACACTGGAGAGATACATAGATTAACATGAAGTTATCTTGCGAATTCTATGGCTGAATGAAGGTTTGCATTTGATTTTTTTAAAATCCCATATTGACTTTGACTATGGAAAGAAAAATAAAAGAGGCCAGAATACCCACTAGCAACGTGTTCTCTCCCAAGATGTACATAAAAAGAAATATTTTAAATATTTAATATTTTAAACTTTTCATGTGCCAGACTTTTAGAGCCTTTTTGTTCATATTGTTAAGCACTTATCAGAAGGCAAACTGTATAAATGTGTAACCAAAAAACCAAATGTGGCATGAACATATATCACCACACAAACCAGCAGGAGATCTCTTGCCTTGAATTCTTTCCTTTGTTGCTTCATTTTGGGGTTGGGTTGGGCCTCAAGCTTCAGCTGTAAAACTGAAAACAATGAATGTAAACCAAAAGCTTTCCAGTAGATATTACCCTATAGAACAAATGTATTTTTTTTATTTCATTTTGTCACAACAGTATATACAATCATCAACATAAACAATAACCTATCATGAGAGAAAAAAAGTATATATAAGTAAAAGTATGCAACAACTATGTTAATTTGATATAATGAAGGGAACAATAGGACAGGAACGGTAGGCATTTTTGTGCCCTTATGCACACCCCTTATAGTCCTCTTAGGAATGGGGTGAGGTCAATAGTAGACAGTTTTTGGTTGAAGATTTTGGGGGTTTGAGTAGAGTCTATAGAGTCAGGTAGTGAGTTCCAAGTGTTAACAACTGTTACAAAAGTCATATTTTCTGCAATCAAATTTGAAGCGGTTGACATTAAGTTTGAATCTATTGTTTGCTCTTGTATTGTTGCGATTGAAGCTGAAGTAGTCTTTTACAGGAAGAATATTACAATAGATGATTCAGTGTGTTAAACACAGATCATGTTGGAGTCGGCGGAGTTCTAAGTTTTCTAATCCCAGGATTTCAAGCCTGGTGGTATAAGGTATTTTGTTGTTTTCAGAGGAGCGAAGAACTCTTCTAGCAAAATATTTCTGGACACATTCGATAGTATTAATGTCAGAGATGTGGTATGGGTTCCAGACGGATGAGCTGTATTCAAGAATAGTTCTGGCAAATGTTTTGTATACTTATATTTCATACTTCTTAACTGCCCATCTCCCTCAGAGGTTATTGAGAAGTTAGTATAGTCAATTATAGATTGTAGTAGTCCAGCTTTGGTGATAATGTAAAGAAGTGCTGGCTTTGTCAAGTTGGAAATAATACTAAGGAAATAATACTAAGCCGGAATATTGTTTTTGAAAGCAATGAAAATATGAGAAATTGCTCCATTAAGTTGCTATACAGTCTCTGAAATAAGTGTTGATCAAACATATTATTTGTCAGGTTGCTAGATTGGGATAACCATTAGATATCAGCACAGAAATACAGAGTACATGATTATTTGCTCAGTGATTGTCCAGGTTTTTTCAATTTTACTGAATTTATAATCCTACCTTCTTAAACACAAGCAGGAGTAACATACAATGTAAAATTAAAAAACCAGTTGATTTTTCAAATTAAAATAGTTCATATTTTGCTTATTTTTTAGGGATAAACTATCATGTTTGCATTTCTTTCTTACTTTGTCTTGATTCTGAATGAGTGAGAGAGTTATAAATAAATGTTGTTCAAGGAGGTATATAAATAAATTGGCATAATTAGGTGTCATAATTAGGTGCCCATTGCTGTTCCAAATAATTTGCATAATTGTCAGTGCTAAAATGAAAATAATTGATTGTCAGGATTGCTTCTTCAGTTAGGTGGTGAGTTCCTTACTTTGTAGAGTTTGCCCTAACTACATGTTTGAAAAATATTTCAATTTTCATAGTAAAATCACTACACGTAAGTGGAAATTATCACTGTAAACTAGGAGGTAAAATCCTAGTTGCTTAAGGTCACCTGCTCTGAGCTCCAAACTTCCATAGTTTCCGGTGAATTTTTGTATTTTCAACTTATTGCCAAAATATCTGCCAAGTAATAAAGCTACTCAGCTGTCAAAACAGGATGAAATATTATTTTCCATTTTCTAATGTCCACCTGTGGAATTCAGATAATTTTTACCATTTTTAGTTTAGTGCAAAATACTGTGAGTGCCAATGTGGTAATATTATTTACAGAGTCCATTATTTTGTCCAGGTATAATTCATGACTCTACATCTCTTGTACTTAATTTCAATTTAGAGCCACATGGTGAGAAGTATAAGATGACAAAGTAAATGTCTTATAGTCACCTGGAGAGATTTTCAAGGCTGAGGATAAATTTGAAAGTGTTCTATGTTCACATCTATCCTCAGTCTTCAAAACCTCACTGGCTGACTTTAAGACACTTAGTTTCTCATCTTAACTATGTTACAGGATTTCTCTTGAGCTTCTTTTATAATTCCTTACCATATCCCAGTATATGGCATTAGCACTGAACTAGGGAGATATAGCTCCATGTACCACTCATTCCCAGAATGATTTTGAGACAGTCATTATCTTTCAATCCATTCTATCCTGTCAAGTTTCTATGGTCATAAGGAGAAAGAGGTTCCTCATGGAAGGATGCCATGAACTTTTGGAGGAAAGGTTGGTGACATAAAATATCATGCAAAGTATGATCATTAAAGTTTTATTTGTTGGTCCTTGTTTATCCTTAGATTTGTGAATTATTTTTGGTTTGTCAGCTAAATTTTGATACCTGGTACCAGGTATCAAAAGCCAGCATGGTGAGGCAGTTTAAGATGACAAAGTAAATGGCCAGTGAGGTTGCATTCTACCTTTTTCTAACCTTTCACCAAATAATTGTTGATTTATCCTAACCAGAACAGGACTTTTCATATCATATACACACCCAATTTATAATTTGTACCCAGCAGAAATTATGCACAAACAAGAGGTACTGGGTTGTGACCTTGCAAACATGATACACACTTCCTGTTTAAATATCTCACACACAAACACCTATGAAAACAATTAACATATAGATAAAATGATATGAGCAACATACAAAAGACTTAGATTACAGCCTTACCTTCTTGATAAGGTATTACTAAAATGTTTAAATATATTTAATCTATGCCTCTCAAAACAAAGATATCCAACTTTGTAGCTCTCCTCTAATACTGGAGTTTTGTAATAGGGAGAAAAAAGATCAATTTACGGAACATACAAAGACAGAATTTAGTCCAGAAGATCCAACATTTACCTGACCACAGGAGTGCTGATGGGGAAGGGGGGGAGGGAGAAAAAACAATCCAGAAACAGCTATGTTTTATTCTGTGAGCCTTGGATCAGAAAGGTTTCAGATATTTGCTTTCTCTAACTCAAATGGTGTTGCTGCTGGGTCTAATACAATGGTGGGATTCAGCCAGTTCGCACCACTCCGGGAGAACCAGTTGTTAACTTTCTGAGCAGTTTGGCAAACTGGTTGTTGGAAGAAATCATTAGGGCAGAGAACCGGTTGTTAAATTACTTGAATCCCACCACTGGTCTAATATGAGGTTTGCTTTAATGGAGACACTAACATTCTTCTCATTTCATTCATTGTATACAAACAAAAATAGGTATATATAAAGGATTTCTCCCATACATTTCAGTTATTTGGAAAATTACACAGGGAATATTTCTACCACATGGATGGATTGCCTGGTGCTAACTTCAGACTTCAATGATCCTTAGAGACCTGAGAACTTTGATCATTGCTCACAATGCAAAAACATAACTAATAGCAATTGCAAGCACAGTGGTATGTATGACTAACTTTTAAAGTGGCATAAATTTAATCATTGTCCAAACACATTTCCAATGCCAAGAAATGCTATTTTATACATTGATCAGAGGCTGGGTTTTTTTATTTTAGAATATAACTCCCTTGAAAACTATTTCTTATAAGTTCCACTGAACTTATTCCTAGGTTGATGTGTAGAGGATAATGGCAAAACTATGTTAACAAGTCTAGCCAATCAATAACTATCTTAGAATTAAACAGTATAATATATTGCCTAAAAACTGATATGTATCAAGTTTATTGGTCATCCTTTAGTTTCCTGCTACACTAAAAGCTATGAAAATCAACATCACAAATAATGTTTTTATTATTATTATTTTATTATCTACCCACAAAGTGAGAATTTGCATATTGAGAACAGCACTACCTTTAACGTATATTCTCCATAAGACATCATCTTTTACCTAAACCTTATTTAAGAGATAGTATTATAAAATAACAAGAGTGAGTAATTATGCAAGTCAACAGATAAAAAATATACAATACAGCTTGTATTGAAATTCATATCTATTTATACCTCTTTTCTCAAACCTAAGCCCAAGGCACCACAAAATGTCAAGCAAGAGGCATCTGTGTCCAAATACAATCAACCCAAGGCTATTTTAAAAAGTCCAGTTTTATAATTAATACATTCATATTGAATCCTATGATATAACATAAACACTCATTTTATTCATGGGTACACTATGTACTATTAGACATAATCTCCAAATCTAACGCTGTCATGACAAGCTCAGTTTGAATGAAAGGGTGTTTGTATACCTAGATAATTTACAGAAGCAAAATTAAACTCTCAAATGCCGTTTTTGCTAACATATATCAAAAAAATTACCTCTTGTGCAAATGCACATCTTAATTGGAATAATCCACAAGATACTCCTGTGGCCTCTAATTAAAACAGAAAACAGAGAAAACACGTAGAGCATGACTTATGAAATTTTTTTTCTACTATCTGTAAAAGCAGTTGTCATAGGTGGTTCTAATATTTTCTTCAAGAAATGAAGTAGATGTTCTGCCTACTTCCTCATGTTCAAGTCTGCCTGCCTATATGTATATAGGCAACCTGGAAGTGACCATAAGGGGGCAGGGGCTTGGAAAGGACCAGTCAGAATAATCCATGGGACTGCCCAATTGCTTCTCACGTAAGAATGCATTAGGAGATTCCACTCTCCATTTTTACAGAATTTTTTTTTACACAGCCCTAAGAAACAAGACACATTTTGACCTCTCTTTTTTTTTGCCAGCTTCTGCCGCTGTACAAAATTTGATTCCATTCTGTTCCATTTTCAGAGATGTATTCTGCCAATGGATAGACTAAAAGAGATCCAGTTCTTTTACATAATTTATTTCCAGCATTTCAATGGTTGGAAGGAATAATAAAGCAAAATTTCCACAAATAGGTAGCAGTGTGCATTAGCAAGCAGCCCATCTTGGTCAATTTTTCACTTGCGAGTTATAAATTCTCTCTATTTGCTAAGTCAGCCAATTTATATGCTTGCATATGTCAGGAGAATTGATAGCTTGTCTGTGAAAAATCTATTGTAGAGCAGTTCAGTAGGTCCATATTTGTACAGCTCTCTGCAATCTCTCCTCCCGTTCCACTCACACACACCAGTTTTTCTGTTACCAGAATTATCTCAGGGGTAAACAGATCTATGAAGTTTTGCAAGGGTGATAATATGATATGTACAGCATTAGTCTGGATTTCTTATTTTCTCCATTTTCTCCAATATAGAATAATTTTTCTTAAATAGTATTTTATTAAGTCAGTCAGACTTTTTAACTTTTTCAAAGTTTAACAGTTCAAATTAATGTTAAAGAATATACATATATCAGCAAATTAATTGAATGGATGAAAAATTAAAATAAAAACCAATAACCCCAATATAATTAACAATATAAGAAAAAATAACCTTTATAAAATAATTTATGATATAATTTAAATTAATATGACCAGTATATTATATAATTGGAACCATGCTAGTTGTTTTCAAGCCCTTATTCAAATATAAAGTATAATATAAAGTGGATTATATAAATATTACTGGCAAAAGGCCACAGATAAAAAAATAAAATCAATGAAAAAAATGTGAGGTTAAAGAAACAGAGACGACACAGAATTGTAGGGATAAAGATTTGAAAATTAGTTTAATTTCAATCAATTCATTTGTTGTTGATATTATTTATGCCATGAAGTTTAAAGTATGATTTGTGATAACTCAGTTGGGACATTGCTTGACTGAAAAAATATTACATAAAAATTATAAAAGGTTGCAAAGTTCTTAGTTTTTTTGCACTCAATTCCCATAGAACACAATATGGCATTGCCTTAGTCACAAAAGTAGAACGAAGTAGAAAATACAGCACCTATGTTTACTCCTGACTGGAAACTCTCTGTAGACTTTTTGTATGAAACAGAAGAAGCAAATGTTTGATTTATTATGAATAGATTACAGAAAGAAGAGAGCTAAAAGAGCTTGAGAAAGGTAGCAAGTATAAAATGTCATCATGAATTTTAGACCTAACCTTTTGTTTCTGAAATCATAACTTTTATCTCTGCTTATTTCTGCCAGCATTGCCTTCCACATTGAACCAAATTCTGAGTTTATTATTAGTTAAGACAGTCTATTTCTTGGTCCCCTTTCAGTTATGTAGTTTTAGAACAGAAGCCGGTGGTAATGAAGGCATTGATTTAAATGAAATTCAAGTATTTTTTAATTTGTATTCCTTAATCTAGAATACATTTAACTTGAAGTGAGAGATAGTTATTTGGAATAAAGTATGCAATAAAGAAAGTATCTAAGTTGGGGCAGGGGTGAAATGCTACTGGATTGGACCAGATTGCGTGATCTGGTAGCAATCGCATCTGGTAGTTCAGTGATCCAGTAGCGATGGTGGAGCAAAACTCTGCCCACCCGCTCGGGTGTCATTACTTCCTTTCTTAATCAGGAAGCAATGTGTTTTTTACCTTCTGCGCATGAGTTGGGGTCAATCTAAATAATGATATTGATATGGATAATGATGTTTCAAATAACAGATAATATGGTAGAAAAAGTTCTGTGCCTGGATCCTATCAGATGACATTCCTTAGTAGATGGGACTTGTAGTATGGTTCTCTTCTGGACATGATGGGACAACTGGATGTAACTGAAGACAGACAGTCCCTCAAATAACCTAGTTCCATACCATGTAGGAGTTATTACCAGCCTCCTGAATTAGGTCAGGAAGCAATGCAACTTGCAGAACTGTGATGTAACAACATGCACTAATTGAGGGTTATGGGAAGTAGAATGATAGAAGATAACTGAAAAGGTTGGTGAATGAAATTAAAGTGTGAGTAGGAATATCCTTAGGAGATTTTAAAGACAGGTAAAGATTTGAGCAATTATCTATACCCATGACAGCGAGCCTATGGCATGGGTGCCAGAAGTGGCATGCAGAACCATTTTTATGGACATGCGAGCTATCGCCCAACTCACCTGCAGCTGTGCATGCACATGTATCCCAGCTGGTCTTCGGAGCTTTCCTGTGCATGTGTGCACATTTGTGCATGCATGCACAAGTACTGGTGTAAAGCATGTGCAGACACATTCACATGTGCACATTGTACATGTGAAAATTATGCACACGTCCAGATTGTGCAATTGCATGCACAGTGCATGGGGAGGCATACGCAAAAGCTGTGCGCATGCGCAAATGGTGCAGTTGTACATACAGCTCATGGTGGGGACGCATGTGAAAGCTGTGCGCATGTACAGATGGTGCAGTTGTGCATGCAGCACATGAGGAGGAGCCACATGTTGGCACGATGGCAGGAGTGCACACAAAGCATGCAAAGCATGTACCTGTTCGGCATTTGTTGAGTAAAAGGTTTGCCACCACTGACCTATACTATCATCTAATCAACTATAATCTCTATAATACTATAAATCTGTTCTCTTCTAATCTCCTGAGAACATTAAGAAGAGTTTTTCTGGGTCTTCTGTTGAGACAATTTAGTTGTAACCAAAAATATCATGACCCATAAGCCTGGAGCCTACTAAGGAAACTGGGATCTGCCAGACAACCTGCTTGACAAACACCCAGCGTAACTGCTGACCAATTAGCCTCCAGAGTAGTCTACCTCTCTAAAGCCTCAAGGGTGAAAGAGCACTCAACTACCATCAAGAAAGTGCTCTCAACCTTTCTGTTGTGACCTAGGCTTATTGAGTCATTACAAGACACAATTAGTACCAAACAAACCTATTTTATTGTAACAGCTGAGAATTACGTTCATTCCCAGCTGAGTCCCAATTAATTGCAAAATAAGTCTTTTGGAAGAAGTCCTTTGGGATAATCACCAATCTTTATCTTCTTTGACACCCTGCCAAAGGCCTTATTTGGCAAAGCCCCATGGAGTTCAGAAACAAACAAGAGATGCCGACTGGAAACAGAGTTAGCAATGTTGCTTTCCTGCAAAAGGCCCCAAGTGCCTTTGTTTCTCTTTTAAGCCTTATGGGAGGGGCCAATCATCTGGCCTTACTCCTGAATTGTCCCTTTTGCTCTAACTGCTCTTGCCTTCTGGCAGTTCTGTGCATGCATGCACTAGGGATAGGTTCCTCCTGTTCCTCTGTCTCTCTGCTGTCTGACTCTGGGGGCTTGGAGTCTGTGCATCATTCCCAGATGGTCCTAGCCCCATCTCTGCCTCCAATGCAGAGCCCTCATCCAGGTCTTCCCCAGACTCCAGGACTGGCCCATGTTCCTCCCCAGCCTGCTCACTGTCCGACTCAACTGCCAGTTCTGTAGGCTACTGGTGGAACACAACACTTTCAACGGTTGGCTCCATCACATTCTGAATTTACCCACCCTTTCTCTGTGGATGAAATTGACACAGTCATCAACAGTGTGAAGTCTGGCAAAGCACCAAGTTTTGATGGTATCCACCCTTAATTTCTAATTCATTCTGGGAGACTAACAAGGAATTTGCTTGGCAAATTATTTTCAGTATCTTTTCTTTTATGTACACTGAGAGCATATGCACCAAGACAAATTCCTTTGTGTCCAATCACACTTGGCCAATTCTATTCTATTCTATTCTATTCTATTCTATTCTATTCTATTCTATTCTATTCTATTCT
The DNA here is from genome assembly GCF_028640845.1 of Ahaetulla prasina. Lineage (NCBI taxonomy): Eukaryota > Metazoa > Chordata > Lepidosauria > Squamata > Colubridae > Ahaetulla > Ahaetulla prasina. The sequence continues at coordinate 99,314,553 of NC_080542.1, forward strand.
ATTCTATTCTATTCTATTCAAACATACTTTCTAGCGGACAACTCCCACCGGAATTCAAAAAAGCCAAAGTAATATCGCTTCTGAAATCTGCCAAACCACAAAACAGAGTAAAAAGATACCGCCCCATTCCCCTTTTGAGTTCTTGTTACAAATTTCTGGAGAAACTTATCATAAACAGAATTGGACCCACAATACATACATTTCTGCCTGTGGAACAAACCTACTTTCATCATAATCGCAGTTGTGTTGAACAGGTGCTGAACCTAACAGGACATATTGAGGGTGGTTTCCAGCAAGGCTTAAAAACCAGAGCTGTTTTCATCGTCTTTACTGCAGCATACAACACCATGTGGAAGAAGGGTCAGCTTTACAACCTGAGTCACATCATCCCCTATAAAATCCTCTATTGCCTAATAAACATGCTCAGCGATAGATCCTTTCAGTTCATTATGGGGGACAATGTTAGCAAGTTAAGAAGACTCAACAACAGCTTCCACAAGGTTCTGTACTGGCACCCACATTGTTCAATCTTTATATCTCAGATATGCCAACTACAAGGGGACATAAATTTGGATATGCAGATGACTTGGCCTTTGCAGCGCAAGATAAAATCTTGGAAGTATTGGACTGCCTCCTCTCTAAGGGCCTGAACTCCCTGGGAAAATTCCTTGCTGACTGGAGACTCATACCCAGTATCACCAAAACAGTGATCACCTGTTTCCATCTCAACAACAAACTCACCAATGCCACCCCGAAGGCCTACCTGAATAACAACCCCCTTATGATCCTCATCCCAAATACCTCAGAGTAACTTTGGCTTGGACTCTCTCCTAAAAGAAACACTTAAAGAACATGTCCACAAAAAACAATATCAGGAACAACTTACTGTAGAAACTAAGAGGATCAAGATGGGGAGTCTCAGCCTCTACTCTCAGAATATTAGCACTAGGGTTGGTCTACTCCACAGCTGAATAATGTGCCCCTGCTTGGCTTAATAGTGGCCACACTAGCAAGATCGATTTTAGACTAAATGATACAATGAGGATCATAAGTGGTTGCTCCTATTTGCTGGCTCCACATCCTGAGTCACATTGCACCACCAGCTCTATGAAGGCAGGAAGTCTTAGTGAAGGAGTACAACAAAATTATGAGAAACCCACTTCTTCCTGTGCACACTGATCTTCCTTATCTATCAATTGACAGGCTTAAACCCAGGAAGCCCTCTCTGGCACTAGCTCAACAGCTATCTAACAACTTTGACATCAACACACAGTGAAAAGGCAAATGGGCTGCTGAATACCCAGATACAGGCAGTTTCATAGATGACTCTACACAAAAGGTACCAGGTTTTGACCTTCCTCACCAGCATTGGTCAACTCTGAACAGGATCTGTACCCAACATGGTGTCTGCTAGGACTCATTGTTTAAGTGGGGTCTTGTCTCTACACCTCAGTGTGGCTATGGTGCTCTTCAACAAAATATCCATTACGTTGTGTCCAAATGTCCATCAAGAGTTTACACTGACCCAATGTCTGATTTTTTCAACATAGACAAGCCTGTCCTTGAATGGGTGGATGGACTGGACATTAACATTGGAATCATTATAAGTCCATGTATTTGCCATACGCTAAATAAATAAATGATCCATCACATAAAAATTCTTAATCAGAAAAACATGCATTGAAGTCTACAGAATGATAACTCATTTGTTGAAGTTAAGTTGTTGATCATGAAATGCTGTCTGAGGGATTTTAATTTTCCACTCTGAAATACAGTGTCTATCAAAGCACTTTCATAGTTGTTTTCAATTCACCCTCTTATATTGCCTCATTTTTCCAAAGAACATTGCTATCAAACCCTTTGATTATTGGAAGGTTATTTACATCTGCATTAGCACCTCTACAGTACTTATCAAGTATGATGGACAATTCATATTTGGGATACTGCTGTCGTTCAAGCTAGAAGGTTTTTGAAGATGGCTGATCTTTTCCATTCCATAGGGTGTGTGTTTTTTTAAAGTTAGGATAAATTGGATTGTTGTACTTTTAAATGCAGATTGAGGGCTGAAGGCAGGGGAAATTAATATGCTTCATCCCAACATTTTCTCTTAACATGCAGTTGCAAGCTTTAAAAGTCCTGTTTAAGTATCTCTTTTTAAAAGATAAATACCTATTAAGTAATGTATATGCACAAGCTGAAATGTTAAATGGTTTGTTGAAACCTATTAGAATACACAAGATGATAAACATAAATTATAGCTAATATACTGCACCAGTGATTTTTAAACATAAAAATTACTGACACTGTAAAAACACACTTGAGTCATCGTAGCAGCATAATAGCACTAATCCATGTTTATTCAACCATGCACTTTTCAAAAACAACACAAACCTCTAATAAATGCTTTGGCTTCACCTTGACAACTTATATGGGTTATTGCCTCGTTCATGCCTGGATAACCATGTGTTATGACTTAAATGTTCTTTAATATCAATTTATGCCTTGAAGAAAAAAGATTGATAGTGTACATATGGTTCAATTTATTACCACAAAACAATCATTTTAGTAGGAAGATATTTTCTCTTGGTACATATCACAGAAATCTTATTCATAGAACTCCCAATAAACCAGATTTTTTATGTTACAATAAATGAAACTAAGCCAGCTAATTGTTCCTGAGATTCTAAATAGATTAATCTAGATATTGCTATTGCCAATCAAGAAATAAACACCTTTAACACTTGTCATTCTGGACTCTAATACCTCTTATCACGTTTACATTACCTGACTAGGTACTTCATAGAATATAATTTTTAAAAAGTAACTAAAAGGAAATTTTAGGTTGCCAGTATAATGGGGAAAACAGACAAATAAGGAACAGAGTAGAATCAGGTTTTTACAACAGCAGATCGTAGAACCTGATTCACAGGTTCTATTAAATATATTTATTTCATTTCCATATAATAATATGTAACAAGTTTGCTACTTCGTTTTATTGACTTCACTAATATACAACAGATTTTCACAAATGAAATTCTGTGGATAAGAATGTCATTTGTAAAGTCTGTTCTATATTAGTGAAGTCAATAAAATGAACTAGCAAACTATTATATATTATTATATGAAAATGCAATAAAATGTAGAGTTGTAGCACATGAAATCACACTGAATTAAGAAAAAAATAATCTCCATGGAGTATTTCAAGTATATGAAAGGAATATACTTCATATTACTCTGAATATTACTATATTATAATGTTTTTTTTTTAAAAAATACTTCATATTTATTTCATAGTCTGATGATAAATTTTCAGTAAATAAGACAAATGTGTAGGCATGGAAGTGCAAAAGGTTTTGCCATTAAAACTTAACGCTAATTCAAAAATTCTACTATAATGTAATCATAAACACAATCAGTTTCATTATAAGGATGAAACTGTCTGGCTCCATGTTTTGCTAAATGCTATTATTATAGTGCATCACAAATTCTGTAAATGCTAAAAAAATGCTCTTTAATTATCAGTGCCTCTTTTAGTTAGAAGGGCCTTCTGATATGCTTGTCTAAAAATGTATTCTTGCTTTACCGCCTATTGAAAGGTGAACTCTGAAAGTTTGATGGAGGAAATATTTGAATATGAATTCTCCCCTCCTCCCAAGAAACTAAAAAAAAAAAAAAATCAACGTTCAGCATCTTTATTTGTTGTTCCAATTTAGATTAATCTTCCCTGAAGCTATTTATTGATTCTAAAGCTGAATGTGTACATTTGCATAAAAATCCATGCATTGATTACATATATTAATTGATTGGCACACACCTGAATGATAAGTACCGTATATACTCGAGTATAAGCCGAGTTTTTCAGCACGTTTTTTGTGCTGAAAAACGTCCCCTCGGCTTATACTCGGGTCTATACGGCTTATACTCGAGTTTTTTTAAGCCCTCGGCTTATACTCGAGTATATACGGCTTATACTCGAGTTTTTTCTTTTTTCACATTTTACGGACGGAAGCCCTGCCGGTGCAGTGAGAGGCGGGCGGGGGAGCCGGCAGCCTTCTCAGCTGAGGGAGGGAGGGTTTCCCCAACCGGTAGGTGCCTCATTTCCCACCCTCGGCTTATACTCGAGTCCCCAGTTTACCCCAGTTTTTGGGGTAAAATTGGGGACCTCGGCTTATACTCGGATCGGCTTATATTCGAGTATATACGGTAATCTTAACTTTGCAATCTTTTGTCTATCTATTGATTTCATGCCACTGCACTTTCTTCTTATTTCACCCTATGCATGTCTGCCACAATACAAAGAAAAATAAGTCATAACATCTTGCAGGATGAGTTGCTACCCATGCCCTACTTTATGATTCTCAATTCTATTCTTCTTCCTGCAATTTTCTAAGACTAAGTTGTTCACTGAGTAATACAAAATCTTTGTTTTTAAACTCAGGTGCCTTAAATCGTGGTTTAGTCATCATTTCCATCTAAGACCTACGAATAAAGCCTTGACAAGTTCATGTCAATAATAATAGCACCGGCATCAGAGGACATCTCTCTGCAATGATGAAATCAATTCCCAATATTTTTTATGGGCATTTTTCTTCCATTTAACCTAGGCAATATCCCTTAAAACATGTAATCTTTCAGACATTTCTGAAATTCAATATTTTTATGTTATTCATCTTCCTTTTATAATGTTATTGCGACTAGATTATTAAAATAGTGACTATCAGTCACTATTTTTTAGGGTAACTTATCTCACAAGATATTTGTGAGGATTCACACTGACTTTAAGAAATGAATGTCAGAATATAAATTAAGTCAATAAAAAGTTTATTAAACATCTAAAAAAATAGAAAAAAAATAGAAAAATTTTGCACAGAAACATAAGCCTTATTTTCAACTTTCTATTGTCATTTCAGACCAGTAAAGATTTAAAACAAAATGTATTAGTGGGAAAAGCATAAATGGTCCTTCACAATGTCAAAAATGTTTTTTTCCCTTGTTATGTGAACAATAATAAATTACATTTAAAATGTACTATGAGACATACTCTTCTATCATGGCATGCCTTTGTGAGAAATGATTCATTTGACTTTTCAGGAATCCCTTCCAGATCTGTTAATTTGGGTTGTAAGATTAATATTAGTTAAAGGATCCTGCTGGAGAAGATCTTAATAGCTGAGCAAAATAGCAAAACAAATACTCTGCTTTTTGGATGCAAATATTTCTTCCAATGGAAAGAACTATTGTGGAATCAAGCTCTTGATTGCTTGATTGTTATGACATCACATTTTTATGAAGAAGCTGAAAGTATAGGTTTTTCATTTATTATGTAAAAGATTTGTATGGCTACCCATATTAGAACACAACTTGGGACAGATCATAGCAACAATAAAACCTAGAACCAATAGAAACCCTAAAATAGAAAAAAAATAAGAATGTGGTGTTTTAACAATTTTTCTTGGATACCTTCAACAAAACTCATTCTATCCCAGTGTTGAGGCAAGAACTAGGTTTTCATAGCTTTCCAGAAAGCTAAATGAAAGGAGAGACTGTGGATTCCCTGGGAAAGTGTGTTCCACAGGGCAGGGGCCACTGCAGAAAAGGAACACTTCTTAAGCCCCATTAGACCCCATTAAGGGAAGGGGCCTGGAACATACCCACTTTGTTTCTGAGACAACCCAACTTATAGAGAAGATCTAAGAATAATGGAATTCTGAATAAAATGGCAGCATATATTGGAAAAACAAAATGAAAAAAGACCCAGTCAGGATGCTCAAGAACTTCACAGCTGTAAAATCTGAAAAAGATAGATGAGATTTCACAGCAAATATAAATAGCTCACTCTTTGTATATGATGGTTTGGTATATCAGTGTTCACCTCTCCTGTCCAACTCACGTTTTAACTTTGTATGCAGGCAATACTAAATTAATAATAATAATTATAATAATATTTTTATTTATAGACCGCCCTTCTCCCAAAGGACTCAGGGCGGTGTACAGCCACAAATAAAATACAGAAAAAAAAAACAATACAAAACTAAAAACAACCCTTAAAAAACCTATTTAATTTGGCTACTTATAGATAAAAATATTCCCTCTAAAATTTACTAAAAAATTTAAAACCCATAAATCAATTTAATAATATAAAATTTAAGCTAGTCCAGCAAGACGAAATAAGTAGGTTTTAAGTTCGCGGCGGAAGGTCCTAAGGTCAGGTATTTGTCGGAGTCCAGGGGGAAGCTCGTTCCATAGAGTAGGAGCCCCCACAGAGAAGGCCCTCCCCCTGGGGGCCGCCAGCCGACATTGCTTGGCTGACGGCACCCTGAGGAGCCCCTCTCTGTGAGAGCGCACCGGTCGTTGGGAGATAGACGTTGGCAGTAGACGGTCCCGTAGGTATCCCGGTCCTAAGCCATGGAGCGCTTTAAAGGTAGTAACTAACACCTTGAAGCGCACCCGGAAGACAACAGGCAGCCAGTGCAGTCTGCGCAGGATAGGTGTTACATGGGAGCTCCGAACTGCTCCCTCAATAACCCGCGCAGCCGCATTCTGGAGTAGCTGGAGTCTCCGGGTGCTCTTCAAGGGGAGCCCCACGTAGAGAGCATTGCAATAGTCCAGACGAGAGGTAATGAGAGCATGAATGACCGTGCATAGGGCATCCCGGTCCAGGAAGGGGCGCAACTGGCGGATCAGGCGAACCTGATAGAAAGCTCTCCTGGAGACGGCTGTCAAATGGTCTTCAAAAGACAGCCGCCCATCCAGGAGCATGCCCAAGTTGGGCACCCTCTCCATCGGGGCCAATGACTTGCCCCCAACAGACAGCCGTGGCTGCAGCTGACTATACCGGGGTGCCGGCATCCACAGCCACTCCGTCTTGGAGGGATTAAGTTTGAGCCTGTTCCTCCCCATCCAGACCCGTACGGCCTCCAGACACCGAGACAGTACTTCGATAGCTTCGTTGGGGTGGCCTGGGGTGGAAAAGTACAGCTGCGTGTCATCAGGGTACAGTTGGTATCTCACCCCAAAACCACTGATGATCTCACCCAGTGGCTTCATGTAGATGTTGAACAGGAGAGGCGAGAGAATCGATCCCTGCGGCACCCCACACATGAGGCGCCTCGGAGTCGATCTCTGCCCCCCTGTCAACACCGTCTGCGTCCGGTCAGAAAGGTAGGAGGAGAACCACCGATAAACGGTGCCTCCCACTCCCAACCCCTCTAACCGGTGCAGCAAGATACCATGGTCGATGGTATCAAAAGCCGCTGAGAGGTCTAATAGGACCAGGGCAGAGGAGTAACCCTTATCCCTGGCCCTCCAGAGATCATCCACCAACGCGACCAAAGCCGTCTCCGTACTGTATCCGGGCTGGAAGCCGGACTGGAACAGGTCTAGATAGACGGTTTCATCCAGGTACTGGGGTAGCTGACATGCACCACACTCTCTACAAACTTCGCCATAAAGCGAAGGTTGGAGACCAGACGATAATTACCTAAAACAGCCGGGTCCAGGGAAGGCTTCTTGAGGAGAGGTCTCACCACCGCCTCTTTCAAGGTAGCGGGAAAGATCCCCTCCCGCAGAAAAGCATTAATAATCCCCTGGAGCCAGCCTCGTGTCACCTCCTGTGTGGCCAGCACCAACCAGGAGGGGCACGGGTCCAGTAAACATGTGGTGGCATTCAGTCTTCCCAGCAACCTGTCCACGTCCTCGGGAGTCACAGGGTCAAAATCATCCCAAACCACCTCAACAAGACGGGTCTCGGAACTCTCGTCTGGATCTACCCAATTTTGATCCAATCCGTCCCAAAGCTGAACGATTTTATCGTATAGATAACCGTTAAACTCCTCGGCATGCCCTTGTAGGGGGTCCTCCCGCCCTTCCTGTTGAAGGAGAGAACGGGTCACCTGAAACAGGGCGGCCGGGCGGTTATCTGCCGACGCAATGAGGGAGGAAACATAGGAACGTTTCGCATCCCTCAGTGCCACTAGGTAGGTCCTGCTATAGGACCTAACTAGTGTCCGGTCAGCCTCAGAACGGCTGGATCTCCAGACACTCTCTAGGCATCTTCTCCGGCATTTCATCTTCCTTAGCTCCTCGGAGAACCAAGGAGCTGGTTGAGATCGACGCCGGGTCAGAGGCCACAAAGGCACGACACGGTCCAAAGCTCCAGCCGCGGCCTGTTCCCAGGCCGCGACTAGCTCTTCAGTCGTGCCGTGGGCCAGGTTCTCGGAAAACGGCCCAAGCTCCGTCAGGAACCTCTCAGGGTTCATCAGGCACCTGGGACAGAACCAACGCATTGGTTCCGTCTCCCTGCGGCAGTGGGTAGCGGTCTGAAAGTCCAGGTGAAGGAGAACATGATCTGACCATGACAAAGGCTCAATAAGTAAATCACTTAAAATCAGATCATTCAACCACTGGCCAGAGATAAAAACCAAGTCTAGGGTGCCACCCCCAATGTGAGTAGGGCCATCAATTAATGAGTCAGGTCCATGGCCATCATGGAAGCCATGAACTCCCGAGTGATCGAGGATGCCGCGCCGGTTGATGGCAAGTTGAAATCCCCCATGATTAAATTAATTAATTAATTTAAATTAATTAAATTATTGATTTCACTCTTATTAATAAAAATAATTTTCAGATGGAAAAAGAAGCTCACAATACCAACTGGAACAATATGTAGTATCTTCTTAAGTTGGATTTTACTACTTACTCAAGAACATCTACATTTTCAAATCCCACACAGAAAATCGCAGTGGGAATATCTTCTTAGCATATTTTTCTAATTAAATTAGCATCCTCTAAACTGATAAATAAAGTATAAAGAATATAGAAAAAAGTTATTCCTGAAATTATATACTTCGAAGAAAAAATTAATAGCCAGACAACTGAACTCCTTAAAATAATGGGTTATAATGGAAATGCTGATGTAGCCTTAATTATAACATAACAGTGTTATAAGAAAAATACTGTTCCATACCATATAATGAAGCAAGATTGCAAATTCTTTTGAACAGCTGCAAAGGTGGTATGAGGGATAAAAGATAGTGTGTGCTGTTGGCATATTTTCTTTCATCCCAATCTAATTATAACATACTTTATGAAAAGAAGAAGAGAGAAAAAGGAAAATACATGCTAACTGTAGACAATAGTAATTCCAGTATAATTCCAGTGTAAAGTAAGATTGAAACATATTATTTGTTAAGTACAACTAACATCACCCTGTTTCATTATTTCTCTCCCCCCCCCCGCCCCCAGTGTGGAGAGAGAAACAGAGAGGGAGAGAAGGAAGGAGGGAAGAGGGAGGGAGGGAAGAAGAGAAAAGTGGGGTGGGGGGTAAATATTGCTCATTTTCTTCACTCTGATTAATGGTAGTTAGGCCCAGTTCTTAATAATATGTTTAGGATGTGTTTCTTTCAGAGGTTAACAGTGGAGACACTGTTACTACTACTATTACTACTACTGCTAATTAATATTATCATAATCAAAAAGAGAATATCTTTGTAAGTAAATATTCATAGCAGCACATTAATTCCTTCCAGGAATTAAGAGAGATCCTATATTCCATCTAGCTCTCAAACCCATCTCATCTTGACTAAAATGCTTATAACTAGCTGTCTATTCCCCCCTTCCCCAAAAAATTATAATAAGACTTTTCTTTCCTACTGTTACCAAACACACATCACAGAAATGGTATTCTCTAACACATGTTTATTTGAAATGAATGTTGTCTGAGAATGTCAGTAATATATAAGGAAGAAAATGGTTTGATGAATTTAGCCTAAGACCTACAATTTATTTTCGAAATTTTCTAATGCTCAAGAGGGTAAATGTATAGCAGAATACATGTAAAATTGCAGTCTTAGTAAAAAATCTGATCTAACATTTAAGATGAAATATATCATGCAGCACAAGTAACTTGTCTTGAGTTGTGGCTTTTTTTCTTTGTAAGAGTAGACGTACACGATCAGGACCATGAAGCATGTGAAGAATATTAACCTTTTGTTATTGCATTATGATTATCTAAAGATGGACACACAAGAATTTATCTTAGCAACATCTTAATAAAAACAATAGCTTTTCTTAGTAAAAATTGAGCTAACCTATATTATCTATATCATCTTTTTGTCTGATAATTTTTCAGACAATTTTTGTCATAAGAGCTAGGGTTTTTCTGGAATCTTACAAAAAAAAGGCATATGGAAGTTGAAATTTATATAGTATATATAAATCTTTTATTTTAAAAATGTTTCTTGATTTGCAAAGCAGGTAATATAATTCTGATGGATAGATTTATGCAGGAACTACAAAGAAGCAGATACAATGCATTTCCTTCTCTTCCTGCTGACCTAATGATTCCATCTCATCCTTGAAATGATTCCTCTAGTGAATCTTGTAAAGAAACAAGCTACCTGGTCCTTTAATCCTACTAACATTTTAAAAAAGAGATCCAAATTAGTTTTGCTCATGCCAGATGTTTTCAATGCAACAGGGGATAGCACTCCAGAGGTAGAAATAAATCAGGTAAACTCAGCTCTTCCCTTTGGAAAGCTGCATAATTTACAGAATCCAATGTTTCATTTTCTTTTAAAGTTGTCATTTAAAACATTTTTGCTTCCTGATATGCAAATAAGTGGATGGCTTTTTGTAAGTTTCATTTTTATAATAACTCTGCCTCTTAAAATTGTATTAATGATGAAGTAAGATAATTTATTACAGGATACCCCAAAATCCTTATAGGCAGACTGGGCACAAATGGGATCAATAAACAAAATTGTTACTTACACTGTGTAGGTAATATTTTCTAATTTTAACATTCAGATTAAATCAGTGAAAACATACTTTACTCTAACAAATCTATACAGTTCCCTCCACCAAATTTTCTTGAATGTCATTATTTTCCCCATTCAATTTCATAATTTATCAGTGCTAATTTTGATCTGGTTTTGTGATAATGTCTTTGAGAATACATGTGAATAATTTAAACAAAAACAATAGGTCAGAAGGAGCCTCAAGAATTTTGGAGAGAAGATCAGTGTCCTAAGTACCTACAATAGCTTTAATCACATCTTATTAATACTGGTTTGTTTGTTTATTTTTAAAAAGCCACCATTTGCGATTTGTTCAGCAAAGAAAATAATAGAGGGCCAGTATGTCATAGTGAGTAGCAGCAACAGTTTTGTTAATTTTGAAAAAAAAAAAAACCCAGCAGGGTTGGATATGATTAGGATTTGGATGAGAGACTAAAAGGAAATCCCAAGATAGTCAGTCAGGCTGATAAGTCAAAATATAATTCCAAAATGAAATTCAATGTGATGAAAGTAAGATTTTACACTTAGGAAAGAAAAACCAAATGCACAGAATAGCACACAGAATACATGCTATCCTGGAATCAATAATAGTGAAAGGAGTCTAGGACTACTAGCGGACAACCACTTAAATATGACCCAGTGGTTTCCTGCAGCTTCCAAAAAAGCCAATACAGTCCTAGGCTGCATTAACAAAAGGATAAATCAAGATCACATGAAGTATTAGTGTCATTTTATAATGCCTTGGTAAGTTCATACTTGGAATATTGCATCCAGTCTTAGTTGCCATTATATCAAAAAGATGTTGAACTTTAGAAAAAAATGCTAAGAAGAGCAACAAAAATGATTTAGGGGAGATAGAGGAGAATAATTGGTAGAGGAAGCATGTGGTAGAACAAACATAACCAAAACTATCCTATACCCTATACAAGTCCTCAGTTGATTGTACAAATGTGTGAATGGGCCTATGTTCTATCTATTGGTTGTAATTTAGAAATGTGCATGAATTCCTTTAGAATACATTGTGGATTCCACAAATCACAATTAAAAACAAGCCAAGGCCTATCATTTGGTGTGAACTCACCTTCAAAATTCACTGCTGAAAGAGCCAGTAAGGGGTTGTTAGTGGTGTAATTGGTGAATCTTAAATAGCATATAGACTTTTCAAAGCAGTCAATAAAAATCTTCAGTATTCTTTCTACTGACTGAATTTTTTTTTTAAAAAAAATTATACCACTGTGAGGTTTGGAAGAGGAACCAGGATTACAAAGCGTTTGTCAATGGCAATCATTCTTGTGACATTCCACTAGAAACGTTTTTTTACCTGGAAGGGCAGAATCGCCAGCCTCCATCTCCCCTCCCAAATTTTTAATACATTAATTACTTAGCACATCTGGTTGTTGTTGTTTTTTAAAGAGGAGCTGTGGTCTTTATTAGTTCATTTACAGTGAAAAATATCACACTGAGATTTCAAGTATCCTAGCAATTAGTGAAATGGGAAAAGGATGCTTCTCCAGAATGTTCAGGGACATTGTACTTCATAACTCATTAATTGATGTTACAATTAATATAACTTCAGTTGTGTTTGTATCCTTAAGAATATCAACATCCCACCATTATATAATGTATGTTTCAATCTATTTCACACAGCTTTTATTATTTTTTAATTAAAATAGTTTATGAATTCCCTATAAAGTAGTCCTCCAATTTCAAAGATGTAAGACTTTGGAATTCTTTTCACTAATAAGTATCTTTGTTAACACTGAAAAAAGAATGCCATTTGCTGTTGCCATAATGACACATAGTACATTTTCCTTACACTACAAATATGAGAGAATGCAGCTAGATATTTATAGATAAAATATGTGAACATCTCAAAACATTAAATGATTTAAAAGATTGAGAGATATGTGCTTTGGATTAAATTTATAGGGGAAAGAAACTAATTTAAAGAAAGAAAACTAAGAATAAGGTATAATTTATTCTTCTTTGAATATGATAAATGAATAGTTGGGAATTCTGCTTCAGAAGATACATTGAAAAAATGGCCTACACTTAGTGATCTACAAATGAATCTCTTTTCCTTTCATATATACACACTCGACCATACCTTCACCCATTGCATGTATGCTTTTGCAGATTTAGAAAAGCACTTCAGTCATCATGCATCTGATGCAAAAATGGCAGTTTGTAGAGAGTTCTGGAGGCAGAAAAAGAGAGCCATTGTGTGGAGAGCCATTTTAATGAAAGAAAAGAAACACAGTAGGAGCAAATTTTTTAAACTTGGGGTGAGAAATCCATCCTATTGTTCTGACTTACACTGTTAAACAAAGAAATCCTGGAATCCCTGGGTTTCTGAAGGCATATCAGTGATAGGGTAACATTACCAAAGGATGGAATCTCAGTTTTTGATGCTCTTTCGAGGAATTCCCAAGACTAGAAATGGAATCTTCAAAAGAAGCATATTAATCTTAGTAGAAATTTAGCGTTATCATTTTAACTTTATTTTAATTAAAAGATGCCATGGGACCCAAATCACAATTTGTAGAGTACAAATTAGCCATCTTATGTTGTAATATTTCCCAGCTACATTTCCTGAGAGATAGAAGACAGCAAGATAATGTTGGGGTTGCATAGTAGAAATATAAATCAGTCACTCCCCCGCCCCCCAAATAGTAATTGTCTAGCTACAGTAGATAGTGAGGTCAAAGGAATAGCTTGGTTCTAGTCTTTGGCTCCATATCTCCCCTACACTCACCTCCCGGGCATCCACTTCTAGCTGTTTCAAGATAAGAAAGAAGAACAGCACACATTGTTTCTTCCTGTAAAGTTTGGATCTTTCTCTCCCTGAGCTATTTCCTTTTAACAAGAATTCTAACTTTTAAGATCAACTGAAAGTTTATGGAAAAAATTGCAAACCTCCAGGTTATCACAAAGTATGATAAATAAAAGTCAATAAGAGGAAGCAAACAGAAGCAAGAAGGGGAGCTGGCTGAAGCTATGATTGTATTTCTCTGCAGCAGCAATTAATAGCTCAAGTACTTTGTTTTGTGGTCCTTAGAACTCCTGAATCCTGGTGAATTACAACCACACATTTCCTATCAATTCTTTTTTATGAAAAATTTAAAAAAGAGATGTATTAATCCTCTAACAGGATTGAAGCATCTGTCAAGATCAAAAGTATTCCGTAAGACCAAAAGGAAAGAGATTATAGATCAACGCTTTCCAGACTTGACAACTTTAAGATATATGGACCTGTTAGCTAAGGAATTCTGGGAGGTGTAATCCACACATCTTAAAGTCCATACATCATTTTAAAAAAGTTGGTTGGGTGAAGAAATAAAGAACTATAATTTTCTCAATATTCTTTAACATATAATATAAAAGACTGGGGAGAGCTTTGAAATGATATATTTAGTAATTTGCCTCCTAATTTTTAAGTTGACTTTTAAAAAGCAGATATTCGAGTCTGAAGTAGAGGAATATTTCACAGGCTGGATAATCTTCATATACTAGTTATTAAAACAACATCCATAATAATACTAGTTTTAAACTCTATTTATTGTGCCATGTGTGACATCAACCTTAATTAATAATGTAATTAATAATGTAATTATTAAATAAGACTGATGTCATTGGAGATGCAATTATTATTGATACAAGATTATATTTTGGACAAGATGGCAAAAGGTTTTTAGAGAAGTGCGGGTGGGGGGGAGAGAAACAGGCTGTCTTATTCCTCCCTCACTTCTTCTAACGAGTTCTCTTCAATCTTGCAGGCTGTGTGCCAAAATCCCTCTGGAATTTATGAGTTATTTATAGGCAATTCTTCAACATAGCAAAAAAAAACAAAACCTGCTTCTTTTGAAGAGAAATGTAGTTTGAGTACATATTTGTGAAGCCAATCACTTTAAATATTTAAAGTGGCATATGGGCATAGGAAGCATAGGACCTACATTGACTCCTAAAAGTTAAGAATTCCCTGACGAATTCTCTAAGGTAGAGGCCTTATCTCACTAGTAGTAGCCGGTATTCCTCCATCTGGCTGAGCAGAAGCAAGGATGTTTTCTGCTCTTCCATCTAATTAAGAGGAGCACAATTCTGGAGTTCATTTGCAGCTCGATACTAATGAGTGTGTATCACAATAACAACAAAATAAAACATTCCATTTTAAACATATTAATGATTTATTTCTTCTTCCTCACTCTGGTCAGTGATTGACAGTAAAGAACGTAGGTTATATGAGAAGTTAGTGTTGCAGAGAAATCCATCTGCCTTGGAAAAGACTTAGTGCAGCTTACAAAAATAAAAGTAATTCAAAAGAATTAAATTCTTAATAGCTTGGCCCTTTCTCTTCTTATGTATTTGAGAAATAACACACTAATCCTATTATATCAAAGCAATAGAGATGGATTTTCTGTTGAATCTTCACAGGTAGATTGTGAGGTAGATTGGAGTTAAACTAGAACAAGCTGTGAATCGATCACTATTATGTGGTGATTTAGGTTGGACTTCCCTAATATTACTTAAGTCTGATTATTATATTGCTCAGTTCTTGTATTACAAGAAAAAATGAAATATAGAACCTACATTGATCCCTAAAAGTTAAGAATTCCTTGACAAATTCTCTAAGATAGAGGCCTTCAAGAAGAAATAAGATGAAACAACATTACATCCTTCACTCCTATAGTCACTTACATAGAGAGAGAAAGAATAGGAAGGTATTTGTGGGACTATCATTTCTTATTGTTAAATACTAAATACTAATTATGAATTCTATCGTTACACACACACACACACACACACACACCTGCTGTTAGAGAGGACAAAATGTTCACATTAAGATTATTGAAGGATATTTAGATGAGATCTATTTGATGGGCTCTATCAGATGATTCTGGGCTCTATCAGATCATCTTCTATTTCTAGAGAGGATGAATGTATTATTGAAGTGGATGTGATATGTGCAAAGTTTTTTTTTATGGACATGGCTGACTCTAATGCATTTACTGAATTTCTATCAATGGGCATTTTGTTTTAACATAAAATACTACTATATATAAAATACTACTACTTGCAGGATTTTCTTCCACTTCTCTTCCTATTATAAGGCTCACCTAACTACCTAACAATCAGATGATCATACAACATTGCATGGCCAGGTAAGTTTTTCAGGCAGGGGGAGGAGTTGAAGATCTGTCACATTGTACAAGCTAGGAATAGAAACTGAAACTGAAAATCCATCATGCTGAACCAAATGGACAGAACCAATTGAAAAAGAAAATAAAGCAGATCTATAAGTCAGTGGTCATTAAGATCAAACAACCCTCACCCCATTCCTCTGCAATTTCACAGGAGAAGTATTTTTGTGAATCCTTGGACATGTATTTGGCCTGACATTAAATACAAAGCAGCTTGCCATAGCAAAAAGCTATATGTGCCTATTCAGACTGTTGCTCAGGTGCTAAATTATGATAGACAAAGTCAAAGCTTTTGCTGTATTTTGTCATGGTCCTTTGTCTTTAAATCAGACTTGACAGCCTCTCAAATAGAAGGCATTTACCAAGAGAGCTTGGTCTTGAAAAAAAAAAACAGCACTGAAGGCTAGAAATCAGATGCTTGTTCTTTTTTTAAGAAAATGCCAAAGGATTTTGATTAGAATTAGTATAGGGCATTTTTTTTTATTTAAAGCCATTAATTTATTTATTTAGTCCATTTTCAAAGCTGCACACTCACAAAATAAAATATTTTTGTAGATCTTTGTGAGAGGATCCATTATAAAAGGGTTCATTGGCTATGTGATTTATGATGTATTAGATGTGGAATCAAATAAATATATACTTGGATATATCATGCATATGATTAAAATACATGTCTAGTGATTGATCAATCAAAGCTCTAACAACTTTAAAAGTATTAACTCAACACTGGTTTTACTTAAACACCAGAGCACTTAAACAACAAATTTAGCTCCCAGAATCTGTTGTCTAGGAGTAAATTGTTGAGAAGCTTTATTAAAAATGACATTGGCAAATACAAATAGTCCTCAACTTGCAAGAATTCATTTAGTGACTGTTTGAAGTTACAACGGCACTGAAACAAGTGACTTATGACCATTTTTCACATTTATAACCATTGCGGTATTTTCATGGACATGTGACACTTGGCAACTGAGATTCCATGTTCTAGAACACTGATATTTGCTCATGTTATGCTTATGATTGATTGATACCAACAAATTAATTTCTTACTAATGCAATGAAAAACTAATGATATTGTTTAAAAATTAAAGTCAATTATTTCCTATATATGATATCATTGTTGTTATTATTATTAATCTCTTTTATTCATTAAACATGAAACTCAAGTCAACTGAACATTCAAAACTGAATCATAAATACCATTGACTGGTGCTAATGGTTGATACGGGTTGCTGCCAGTGTCCTAGGTATCAACCAAGTACTTTTTTAAGATGTACGATGTGCCAAGTAGCACAGTTTTTGGCAGTTCCGCTGGTGTTATTGCAGGAAGCTGCAATTTGTTGATGTATCTTATAAAATTCTTGGACATGGTACCAAGTGCCTGATGACAATGGATATCATTGTTACATGTTTCATCCATAGCCATGTACTTTCGATGGCCAGGTCGCAATATTTCATGATTTTTTCCAGTTCTTTTTTTTTCGACTCTGGCATTTCCTGGTTCAACGATGTCAATAAATTGTACATTTCGGTTTTCAACAACTGTGATATCTGGCGTGTTGTGTTCCAAGTGACGATCTGTCTGTATTTGAAAGTCCCACAAGATTTTCACCTTCTCATTTTCTATAACTTTTTCCATTTTATGTTCCCATGGCTTTTTGGATATAGGCAAGTCGTATTTTTTACATAATGACCAGTGGATTAATTTAGCAACTTGGTCATGTCTAGCTTTGTAATCAGTTTGTGCGATTTTGTGAAACACTTTCGACTTTGTTGTTGCAAAGTCAGCAGTTTGGATTGTCGGTAGATTTTTGTATCGTTGCTTTCATGACATTAGCTTGTAGTGCTTGTTCTTGAGCAGCAAATATTAACCCTTCCGTTTCTTTCTTGATGATTCCCATCTTAAGCCATGCCCATGTAAAATTGTCATCTCATTTTCCTTCAATGTTTTTCAAGTGCTGTATATGTAAAGCTTTGATTTTCCATCTACTTAATCTGTCATCCAGCTGTTTTTCCTTATATTCTGGCTTTGTTTCTGTTGTTTTTATAACAACATTCTCCATTTTCACAGCCTGCAGCAATTTTTCTGTACTTTGGTTCACATAATCATTTAAACTTCGTTTTTCTTCTTCTACAGTTTGATGGATTTGTAATAGCCCTCTGGCTCCTTTTTTCTTGGCAGGTAAAACCTGTCACTGTCACTTTGTGGATGTAAAGCGTGGTACATATTCAAAAGTTTGCTCGTTTTCTGGTCCAGGTTTTCCAGTTCAGCCAAAGTCCAGTTGATGATTCCAGCTGAATAGCGTATCACTGGAACTGCCCATGTATTAAAGGTAAAGGTAAAGGTTCCCCTCGCACATATGTGCTAGTCATTCCCGACTCTAGGGGGCGGTGCTCACCTCCGTTTCAAAGGCCAAGAGCCAGCACTGTCCAAAGACATCTCCGTGGTCATGTGGCCGGCATGACTCAAAGCCAAAGGCGCACGGAACACTGTTACCTTCCCACCAAAGGTGGTCCCTATTTTTTCTACTTGCATTTTTATGTGCTTTCAAAACTGCTAGGTTGGCAGAAGCTAGGACAAGTAATGGGAGCTCACCCCGTAATAGGCAGCACAAGGTATTCGAACTGCTGAGCTTCCCATGTATTAATGCCTTTAATTGTGTTTCCAGCATTCAGCTTTGATTTTAATATTTTGTGGACCCTCTTGATGTATTCCTTTTGTGTTGACTCTTTGACTTTTCCATTATTATTATTGTTGTTGTTGTTGTTGTTGTTGTTGTTGTTGTTGTTGTTGTTATTATTATTATTATTATTATTATTATTATTATTATTTTATTTACACAGAATGACAGTATACACAGCAAATGAGAATAACTATGCTGGATTTCATATAATAGATCACTAGTTGAACACTTCCCAAGCATTTGGAACTGCGTGATGTATCAGCAAATTATGCAAGCAGATCCCAGAACGTGGCCTTGTGCAGCTGCAACTTTGGAGAGAACATTGGTTTCTGCTATGGTGAGGGTCTTTTCAGCGCCAATTGCTTTTAAGTGCTTGCTTAGTCTTTAGGCACAGCTCCCAGTGTGCCGAGTACCACTGAAACCACCTGCACTGGTTTATGCCAGAGTCTCTGCAATTCAATTCTCAAATCTTGATATCTGGTGACTTTTTTATTATTTATTTAATTAATATTTTATTTATGTATTATTATTATTATTATTATTATTATTATTATTAATAATAATAATAATAATAATAATAATAATAATAATAATAATAATAATAATAATAATAATAATAATATCCTCTGGTTGCTTTTTATCTCCTTTGTTCTGTATGTATTAAAGAAACGTCGCCAAGATACTCTCAACCTTACATGGGAAAAGACCCGAAAATGCCAAGACCTGCATACCTATACCCATGAAAACTTACGAAAACAAATATTCACCTCTATGGGGAGAAAACCTTCCTACTGACCAGGACCTACGAAAAACTCGAAGTCCAAAGAGCTACCATCCTATGCGACCTCACATTCCTACGCAACTGCTGAGACAAGGACGTGATCCCCACATCCTTCCAACTAAAATTCCATTCCAAAACCCCAGCCGCCAAAAGGATCCTGAAAAGAACAGAATTAGCCCTGATCAGTAATGAACTCCACAGAAAAAGATTTCTACTAGACCAAACCAACAAGGACCTCACTCTGCACCTCACACTCAGCAACAAAATCCACCCAGCACTCTAGGACAAATCTAAACAACTAGCCATCTGGAGAGTTGAAACAGAAACCTCCTACAAGACGGACACACACACACACACCGACAAACTCCACAGACTAGAAAAACGTCAGAAGCCCAACCCCCCTCCACAGCAATTCATGAAACAAACAGTACACAACATATCAGACAGGACCCTCACCATAGCAGAAACCAATGTTCTCTCCAAAGGATTCAACTTTGCAGTCGCCCCCAAACACATCCCCACTGAAAACATCATATGCAGAGTTGAAGCTAACCTAACCAAAATCAATCCAGATGAAGCCAATAAAATCAGACTTGAAGTCACCAACGTCCTCTGCTCCAGCAACCCATCCAGAAGCAACTTACAGAAAGAAGAACAAAAGGCACTCACCAACTTGAGGAAAGACAATAACATAATCATTCTCCCAGCAGACAAAGGCAACGCCACAGTAGTGATGAACACATCTGACTACCAATCCAAACTATCCAACCTACTCCAAGACCCCGCTTACAAACCTCTAAACACGGAGCCCACCACCTACCTGGAAAAAACCACCAAATTCAAAATAAAAGCCTCCCCCATCAGTGAAGAGATCCAGCAAAGAATCAATCCCAGAGAGAAATCATCCAGATGCCCCAAGCTTTATGGTCTCCCCAAGATACACAAAGAAGGAACACCACTCAGACCCATAGTCAGCTCCATAGGCTCACCTCTACAAAATCTCATCAAATTCCTTGCCAAACAATTTCAGCCCTACGCAGAATCTATCACCTCACATTCAAAACTCATTCCACTTCCTAGAAACAATAAAGAAACAAAACCTACAACCCAGCGACCTATTCATGAGCTTCGATGTCATATCCCTCTTCACCAAAGTGCCTATTAAAAAAGCCTTGACAGCTATCCAAAACAAATGATGATCCAAGCGAGGGAGAGGAGGCACGTCTTGTTGAGCACATTTGGGATGAGTTTGACCCTGTGGCTCCCGAGGACGTGGACAGGTTGTTGGGGAGGCTTCACGGCACGACATGTTTACTGGACCCGTGCCCTTCCTGGCTGGTACTGGCCACTCAGGCGGTGACACGAGGCTGGCTTCAGAGGATTATCAACGCTTCCTTGTTGGACGGGGTTTTCCCTGCCGCCTTGAAAGAGGCGGTGGTGAGACCCCTCCTTAAGAAGCCCTCTTTGGACCCAGCTATTTTGGGTAATTATCGTCCAGTCTCCAACCTTCGTTTTGTTGCGAAGGTTGTAGAGAGTGCCGTGGCGCGACAGCTCCCCCAACACCTGGATGAAGATGTCTATCTAGACCCGTTCCAGTCCGGCTTCCGACCCGGATACAGCACGGAGACAGCTTTGGTCGCATTGGTGGATGATCTCTGGAGGGCCAGGGACAGGGGATGTTCCTCTGCCCTGGTCCTATTAGACCTCTCAGCGGCGTTCGATACCATCGACCATGGTATCCTGCTGCACCGGTTGGGGGGATTGGGAGTGGAAGGCACCGTATATCGGTGGTTCTCCTCCTATCTCTCCGACCGGTCGCAGACGGTGTTGACAGGGGGGCAGAGGTCGACCGCGAGGGGCCTCACTTGTGGGGTCCCGCAGGGGTCGATTCTCTCGCCCCTGCTGTTCAACATCTATATGAAGCCGTTGGGTGAGATCATCAGTGGTTTCAGGGTGAGATACCAGCAGTATGCTGACGACACCCAGCTGTACTTTTCCACCCCGGACCAGCCCAATGAAGTTGTTGAAGTGCTGTCCCGGTGTTTGGAGGCTGTACGGGTCTGGATGGGGAGAAACAGGCTCAAGCTTAATCCCTCCAAGACGGAGTGGCTGTGGATGCCGGCACCCAGATTCAGTCAGCTGCAGCCGCGGCTGGCTGTTGGAGGCGAGTTACTGGCCCCAAAGGATAGGGTGCGCAACTTGGGTGTCCTCCTGGACGATCGGCTGTCGTTTGAAGATCATTTGACGGCCGTCTCCAGGAGGGCCTTCCACCAGGTTCGCCTGGTTCGGCAGTTGCGCCCCTTCCTTGATCGGGATGCCTTATGCACAGTCACTCATGCACTCGTTACCTCTCGCTTGGATTACTGTAATGCTCTCTACATGGGGCTCCCCTTGAAGTGCGCTCGGAGGCTTCAGTTAGTCCAGAATGCAGCTGCGCGGGTTATAGAGGGAGCTACGCGTAGCTCCCATGTAACACCGCTCCTGCGCAGCCTGCACTGGCTGCCTGTGGCCTTCCGGGTGCACTTTAAGGTGTTGGTTATGACCTTTAAAGCGCTCCATGGCTTAGGACCTGGGTACTTACGGGACCGCCTGCTGTTACCACACGCCTCCCACAGACCCGTACGCTCCCATAGAGAGGGACTTCTCAGGGTGCCGTCCGCCAAACAATGTCGGCTGGCGGCCCCCAGGGGAAGGGCCTTCTCTGTGGGGGCTCCCACACTCTGGAACGAGCTTCCCCCGGGTTTACGCCAAATACCTGACCTTCGGACATTTCATCGCAAACTCAAGACCCATCTTTTTATCCACGCGGGGCTGGCTTAAATTGGGATTTTAATGTTAAATTTATTAATTTTAAACGGGGTCTTAGTATGGTAAATTTTAATCACTGGGCTAATTTAAATAAGTTTTTTAAATCGTATTTTAAACTTGTATATTTTATTGTCGGTTTTATTATGCCTGTACACCGCCCTGAGTCCTTCGGGAGAAGGGCAGTATAAAAATCAAATAAAATAAATAAATAAATAAGATCTAGATCTAACCCACCACTGCCTAACCAACACATATTTCATCCATAATGGACAAAGATACAAACAGATAGAAGGAGCACCCATGGGATCATCCCTCTCACCCGTCATCGCAAACCTATACATGGAATATTTTGAAACCAACGCTTTAGATAAATCTGAACTCAAATCCAAACTCTGTCTTAGATACATAGATGACACTTTCCTAATTTGGCCACATGGAAAGGAGAAACTGGACAACTTCCTCACACATCTCAACAGCCCACACCCCAAAATACAATTCACTATGGAAATAGAAGCTGACAACCAACTCCCCTTTCTGGATGTCCTAATCTACAAAAAACCCAATGGCTCCCTAGGACACACCATCTACCAGAAAAAAACACACACCAACCGCTACTTAAATGCACAATCACATCACCACCCTGCACAGATCAGCTCTGTAGCCAAGACTCTCATCTCCAGGACCAAACACCTAGCTAACAAAGACCACCTGAAAACTGAATTACACACTCTCACAAATGTATTAATCTCCAGCGGATATCAAAGAAACACAATTACCAGCCTAATTCAAAGGGAGACACCACCCAAGAACCAAGACACAGAACAAGACAATGGCATCACCCTCCTCCCATACATCAAAGGCACCACAGATAAAATCAGCAAAATTCTCCACAAACACAACATCAAGATAGCCTTCTGCACAGACCAAAAAATAGCCAACAACTTAAGAAACCCCAAAGATAAGATCCATCTAGAAAACCAAGGAGTCTATGAAATACCATGCAAAATCTGCCCAGCCACATACATTGGACAAACTAATAGGAGTATAAATGCACGCATTGCAGAACACAAAAACGCAGTCAGAAAAGAAGAAAAAACCTCCTCCCTTTTCCAGCACCTTAAAACCACAGGACATGAAATTGATTTTGAAGGAACCAAATTAATCTCCAAAACTGAACATTATAACAAGAGAATAATTATGGAAGCCATTGAAATAGAGAAACACCCCCACAATATGAACGAATGGGACGACACCTCCCACCTACCAGCCTTGGTCAACAAATGAGTCCCAGCCACGAAAATTGACCCCAGACCCAGGACAACACACAATGCCATCACCAATCATCTTCACCAGATTCAAACCCAAACCCATCCCACAGATGAAACACAACCACCATCCAGAAGCCAGACCATGCTGACACCACTGGCTGCTGCACCCCCCTCCAATCCCCACACAATGCAGGCTAACACACACCAGGAACACATGACAGGACCTCGGACTCGGAGCCAAATCAGGGCCCGGGATGCTGCATCACAGCCATCTGCTCAAGATATCACATCACAGAACTTCAGAGCCCACAACACCAAAGCTCAGGAACAAAAGACCAGGACCACACCCACAAAGGATGCTACAAAACAGCTGATCAATCTGCAAACACCCACTCCATCTACCAATCAGGATGCAACCACAGAGCCAACCAACCCATTCACAGCAACACTCCCCACCTCGACCAATCTGCAAACACCCACTCCATCTACCAATCAAGATGCAACCACACAGCCAACCAACCCACTCACAGCAACACTCCCCATTTCCCTACCAGTATTTACAGAGAGACGGCAGCTCTGACCACTCTTTGCTCGAGAAGCACAAAGCCGAAGACACCAGCCTGAAGATGATGAGTGAGACCTCGTCAAAACATCGCCAAGATACTCTCAACCTTACACGGGAAAAGACCCGAAAATGCCAAGACCTGCATGTATGTATGTATGTATGTGTATATATATATGTATATATATATATATATATATATATATATATATATATATATATATATATATATATATATATATATATATATATATATATATATATATATACACACACACACACACACACACACACATCCATCCATCCATCCATCTTCATGAAGATGTAGCATGACCACAAACACGAAGCCAAACAACAGCAATGCAGCTCACCAGCTCAAATCCCCCTGCAACTCAGACTAATCTGAGCACAACCAAGCCCCACCCAAACAGGACACACCCCCAGCCAATCAGAGCACAAAAAAAACACAACCCATCCAATCAGAGCACAGCCAAGCTCCACCCAATCAGTTCAAACCCCCACTAGCACTTAAAAAGGAAGAAACAGCTGCAACCACACATTGCTCGCAGAAGCATGAAGCTGAAGCCTGAAGATGACGAATGAGACTTCGTCGAAACGTTGCCAAGACACTTCCAATTTTACACGGGAGAAAACCCGAATAACCAAAGACCTACATACAAACACCTGCGAAAACCTCAGAAAACACACACACACACACAGATATATATATATATCTGTCTGTCTGTCTATCTGTCTGTCTGTCTGTCTGTCTTTGGTTATTCGGGTTTTCTCCCACGTAAAATTGAAAGTGTATACATAAAAGATCTTTGGCCCTAAAATAATAATTGACACCCAATTCTGATGAAGAACATTTATTGCTTAGGAAGAAACAAATCACTATCTATAAAGTCCTGCTTGCATTAAACTTTTAGAGATCTATGGGAATGTTTATAAGCAGGTAGAAGAGGTGAGTCTTTAAAGTATTTTTCTGAAACATTGATATCTTTTTCCAAGTATGCAAATAATGTTAAAGTATAAAGAGGGATAGTAATAAATTCTGAAAGGACAAAGGGGGCTCTGTATAAATTGGTGAAAAGTGATGCACTTTTAGCAAAATTTTAATTTTAGGACTGGTAGTGAAAAAGAAAAGTGAAACCTTTGTTAAGGAACATTAAGAAAGACATTAAAATAAGACTTACATCCTCATGCTACCATGAAAAAAAAATCTAAGGATAAGCAGAAAGGTGGAGAAACTTCCTGGGAGACAAGTTTATGTTTAGGACTCTATATTAGGAAGGACAAAAGTGAATTTACCAGAGTGATAATCTCGACCACAGTATAATTGGAGTCTGCAAGCCAGAGTTTGCTACTGACTTCCATTGCCTTCCATTTGGTATCATATAGCTTACTGTGGTAATGCCAAAGTAGCTAGCCTTTTTTATTTAATCAATCAGTCATAGCTTTTCTTCTGTTTTTATTTTAAATGCTTCTTATAAAGGAGGCAAAAGAATCTGAAATATTTTGCAGTATCTCAGTGAACACATGGCTTTGATTTGACTTCTATCTATGAAAAATATCCAAAATTCTCTTCTAAAATATGGTTATAAAAATGCATTGATCCTGTAAAATCCTGGATAGCAAGGGCCCAAAATGGCAAATAAAAATATGTTAACACTATGTTTATAGGGGGAAGAAAGATTTTGAGAGCCACAATCTGTACATTTTCAACAATATTATTCCATCTGACAATATATATTTGCACATATGCCAGTATACAAATTCTTTCAATTTGAAAGCAATAGAAGTGTTGCAGCTGGCTAAGTTCTATTTATTATGTAGAATATTCCCCATCTTCTCAACTGGGGATGCCATTGTAGTCTTAACAGAAACAGAATTACACTAGTATAAAAAAATCACAAGAATATATTTGGAAATATACAACTATGCAAACATTTAGAGAAACCAAACATGGCTACATTTTCTTCACATTCAATAAATGCTGGGATCGGTTTTATATGACACTAGGATTTTCTACTTGTACATTTATACATTGTCAGAGTATCAGCTGATAAAGTAATGTATGTATAACTACATATATCTGTTATCTCACATGCTGGTATAACCCATAGTGCTAGATTTATATTTGTCAGTTTTACAGCCAAAGAAATGCACATGATGAATTTGTCAGCCTAATTTCCTAGTTATAAAAATAATAATACCTTAGAGGATAATAATGAAAGAAGAATAATCCACATTTACAGAATGATAATAAAGTTGGTTTCTTTGAATTTTATTAATTTACTAAATTAGCAAGTTCAAACAAATGCAAGAAACAAGCACCTTATTCTTCAAAAGTCACATGGTGAGGGAATTTTTTAAGAAAGTATTAGAGACCACCAACAAAGAATATTATATTCCCTATGTTTCCATGGAGGCTTTTGGGATATAAAAAATCTTAACGAATTTATTTTTTAAATTGTACTTTAACACTTATCATTAAACCTTTACATTATATATTATATTATGTATTATATATATGTATGTATGTATATATATATATATATATATATATATATATATATATATATATATATATATATATATATACCGATAATTCGTATATAAATATTTTTTCTCATTCACTGCAAAAAATTAATAGTCTTTTCTATAACCAAAATTTAACCACCTTGCAGTTAATTGTCTTATGTTGCTATTAGTTAAACATTATTATCTAACATGAGATGGGAACTTTAAAACACGTGGACTTCCCAACATACTGGAGAATTCTAGAAATCAAAGCTCCTGCATCATAAAGTTATCAATTTTGAAAAATGCTGTTCTAGACTGCTGTTGATGTGTTGGATTTGTAGGCTTTCAATCTGAGTTGGGGAAGGGGAAGAAGGTTTCACCAGCTGCTGGCTGGCTTTATGCTGTCAGCATCTCTGCTGGAATAGAGAAGCTGGAAATGTCTGGTTCTTCTTTCAGCTCTTTGGCAGTTGCTTTGTTGGACCTATGCCCAGACCTCCTTTATTGTCAGTCACCTGCTATGCTGCATTGTATCCTGATAGCTGCTCCACACACAATGCTGCAAATTCTTCCTGTCCACTCTCCTAACAATTTGAGGTGCCACACTGAGGTGCCATCAGCATTTTCCTTTCCTAATTGGAGACCAGATGTAGTCCAGTTCAAAATGCCTTAAAGTCACATGGCAAAAAAACAACCAAAAAAAAAAACCACAGAAAGGGAAGTAAGAGCTTCTTGCAAAGATTTCCTTCTACATATTTTTTAATGTTCTGATTCAATCAGGAACATATGATACATATTTGTGTATACACATAAAATTATTGTATTATTTAAAATAATGTATAGAAAATGATATTTACCAACTATCTGTATTTACCTAATGGTACATGGAAACAACCTTGGTAGACAAGGCCAAGGAATAAAACCAAGGGAATGGTCAGATAAAAGGCAGCTTAGTCCACAGCAGGAAGGTGGATGAGGCAAGCAGCTCAGAATGGATCTCTCTAGTTTTGTGGACCACTGGTGGTGGGGGAGACATGTACTTTCAGACTTGCAAAATTGACAGCCTAGCAAGGTAGATTAGATAGGAAACAAAGTCAGATGAGATAATTCAACTTTACTGTAAAGTTACGTTATCAAAATTATGCAACTCTTATTCTTATTTATCCTATTGACATTTCTAAAAGCCAGAAGAGGTGATTTTTGAGTCAAGTATTGTCCAGATCTATTATCCTTTTATAACCTATTTGATTGCTTGATATCTGGATTCTGATTATTTGTTAAGGCAAGGGAACAAGCAGCAACTTACTGATTTCTGATTAGCAATCAGTTTTGAAAGAATAGGATTCTCAGCAGGGCCTGAATGAAAACATCTGACCAACCTTGAGTGGCCTCAAAAGCAAAACTGTGTCAGATGGAATACCACCTGTAAATATCAAGGTTCTAGCATAAAAGGAAAAAAATATCCTGGAAGAAAGCAATTTTAAATATTTTTATATTTCTTCAACAAAACTACCTTTTAAGTTCAGCAACTACTTGACTTTATCTCCAAGTAAATGGTGGGGAGCGGGGGGAAGACACCTGAACCCAAAGTGTAAAATCATGATGGAATATCCTGGTCTTTGATATTACCATGTTCCTGGTACTTGTACACTGTAAGCCGCCCTGAGTCTTCGGAGAAGGGCGGGATATAAATGTAAACAAAAATATAAATGTAATGTATATGTATACATGTATACATATACATAAATGTATATACATATACATAAATGTATATAAAAATATAAATGTAAACAAAAAAAAACTTCTGCAAATCTTTCCTTGTGATTATAGTAGTTTTATGAAAGTGTAGCTATGTTCAGCTGAACAGATTAACACAAATTTCTCTTTGCCTGGAAGCTGAGATAAGACCTTAGCACTCAATATATGAAGATATGTAGAGCTACCAGGGACACCGGGACAACAGTCCAGTATTAACTGCCAGATGCATTTGTTTTTCACATTTGCAGTCTGAATACCTATGAAGCTAAAAGAAGAGATTGAATGGATAACAATGGGCCATGAACAGCCTGGCAGAAGTTTCTTACCATTGAAATAAATTGCCATGAAGATGCATGGCCACTTATCTTTTCAATTGGCAAGATGACACTGGAAGAAGGAATCTTGGTCTAACAGTCTCTAATTACTACCTTTTATATTAAACAAATTAATTTGGGGAGGAAGAGGGTTTAAAGCCAAATTTTGGATAAAACAATGCCACAGCAGCTACTCTTTGATAAACACATTTAAGACACACTTTTATATGCAATAAATTGGTCCACTCTATGTCTCTGCCAAATTATCAAACACCTTTTTGTTAAAAATGTGAAAAAGTGCCTTATTTTGCCAACATATGTTCATGCTCAAATATTATTCATTTAGATCCCATGTGCCCAAGAATGAATTATTTCATTCCTGATTGCCTTAACCACAGACATTTCATTTTTAAAGTAGCTGTCCACCAAATATTTATTGTTCTGAATATTTTATTAAAATACTCTGAGTAAATTGATCAAAGAAGAATTAATCTTCTATGCCATGTGTTTTCTTCTCTCTCTTTCCTATGTGTGAACATTTTATCCTGTCATATAAAAATGCTAGCACATATACAAGATTATAACTGGGAGAAACAGCCCTAGTGAAAGCTGTGGTTTGTAATTGCAAAGTTAATTATCTTTTCTAAACCATCAGTTGTCACTTAGATAGACCAGATTCTAGCAGGCTCTCCAGGGACTGACTTTATTTCATTCCTAATGGCTTGGGACCCACCATTTTGCTGTCTCTGAACATTTGGTCACTGAATGCACCATTTATGGAGTATTGTTTAATTAAGGACAAATTAAGAGAACTGTGCATAGAATTTAATTTCATATACTGTGTAAATTCTTTTAAAGAGGGTGCTAACTACAGGCATTATAACTTTTCATTAGCCATTGCTTCTACAATATATTGAGAGTGTATTGTTTGCAACAGTTACACTTTGTTTACTCTTTGGGGATTTTTCAGGCACTGAAGAATCTGCACATCATGATTTACTAACCCGTTATCTGCCACACACAGTTCAACATCTAGCCACAATTTGCAAAAAGCAGCAGGGCACACAGCATATGTTTGCAAGACTATAGGAGAAAATGCACTCTTCAACACAGCCCAGACTCATTTATCCATGTGTCCTGGGAGAAAGAGAGAGAGAGAGAGAAAACCTACTATGATCAGAAGAAAGTCTAATAAATAATTCAGAGCAGCTGGATAAATGGGTGTACAACTTAAACACAATTATATCAATATTGGTTATACGATCTTTCCAAATCAAACTTGGGAAGCCCTCAGTGTTTAGAATTAACTGCATGGAATTTAATTGGCCCCTCTGCTACCTCTGGATAGGAGACCTGTGCACGTGCTTCAGGGGTTCTACCATGCAACAGATCATTTGTCAGAAAAAAAACAATGTAGTCAAAAAATAGTGTATTTAGGGTGGTGTATTTCATAGGGAACTTCATGCAATGGAAAACAACAACAATGCTTCATTGTGAGTTCAGAAGAAAAGAGCCCTACTCAAAATATTTTATTCAATATCTTTGAGTGGTTGTGCTCTTACGAAGGAAGATTCAATATAGTTGGAATGTTTTGTTAGAAACAGAACTGCCAAAGGGACCTTAAACAAAAAGTGGCTTCATGATTGTCTGGTTCGGTTCTGCAACCCAACAAGAAAAACACAGACTTCAGAGGACAATTAGAACTACAGAAAAAATAATTGCTACCAACCTGCCTTCCATTGAGGACCTGTATACTGCACGAATCAAGAAGAGGGCCGTGAAAATATTTACAGACCCCTCACATCCTGGACATAAACTGCTTCAACTCCTACCCTCAAAACGATGCTATAGAGCACTGCACATCAGAACAACTAGACACAAGAACAGTTTTTTCCCGAAGGCCATCACTCTGCTAAACAAATAATTCCATCAACACTGTCAAACTATTTACTGAATCTGCACTACTATTAATCATCTCATAGTTCCCATCACCAATCTCTTTCCACTTATGACTGTATGACTATAACTTGTTGCTGGCAATCCTTATGATTTATATTAATATATTGACCATCAATTGTGTTGTAAATGATGAACGTATCTTTTCTTTTATGTACACTGAGAGCATATGCACCAAGACAAATTCCTTGTGTGTCCAATCACACTTGGCCAATAAAATTCTATTCTATTCTATTCTATTCTATTCTATTCTATTCTGTTCTACTGCTCCAGAGTTATAGAAGAAGATGGAGTAGTGGTCCAAACTAGTGCTACAAACCAGGATTCAGCAAATTGAAGTGCCCTTGCTTACTTTGTAAAGATATTTCCATTCTGATCATTAGAAGAATCTCCTTTAGGATGATGCTTCAGGATAGAAAAGTGAGATGTTCCACTTCAATACATTGAAACAAAAACCCATGGAGAGATGGAATTTCACCTGACCATTCTGCTTCAGTAGAATAAGGTCCAAGTGCAGTGAAACAATTTATCTGACACAGCACAGTGGCACCAATGCACTAGCTCAAATGGGAGGGGAAGGGTTCATTTTGCAAAGCTATAGCAAAAATAATTATCAATGAAACCTTTATCAAGTTTGGCAGATTCAGCATGTTAAAAACACATCTTGCCTAACAAATCTTATTGTGTTCCTTAACAAAGTGACTAAATTAGGGAATCAGGGAAATGCTGTGGACAGTTTTTAGACTTCATAAGGTATTTGATAAAGATATCACAGCCTACTTTTTGGCAAGATAGAACAATGTGGAATAGACACATTGTTGGATTTTCTACTGGCTGACCAACCATATTCAGCATGTAATCCTCAGTGAAACTAAATTTACATGGAGTGAAGCATGCAGGGGGTATCTTAAGGTTCTGTCTTAGGCCCTTAAATGCTGTCTATGAATGGATATATGGGAAACTCATGAAATTTGCAGACACCAAGCTATGGAGAATAGGTAAAACTTTGGAAGATAAACTCAAGATTCAGAAGGATCTTGACAGACTTGAACACTAAGTCCTATTTGACAAAATACAATTCAGTGCTGATAAAAGTAAGGTTCTACACTTAGACAGGAAAAAACAAATGCATAGATATATAATAGGTGGTACATGGCTCAGGGGTAGTAACTATGACAGAGATCTAGTTGTCCTAGTGGGTCATTATTTAAGTATGAGCTAATAGTTTGCTGCAGCTGCCAAAAAAGCCAACACAGTCCTGGCTGCATCAACAAATAGTATCAAGATCACAAGAAGTGATAGTGCCACTTAGAATACTGTGTCCAATTCTGGTCACCACAATACAAAAAAGATCCTGTGACCCTAGAAAAAGTGCAGAAAAGAGCAACAAAGCTGATAAAGAAGCTAGAGGCTAAAACATATGCTGAATGGTTGAGGGAACTATGTATGTCTAATGATATCTCAAATGGACAGCTAACATCAAAAACATCATTAAAAAAGGACAACAAAGAATGTTCTTTCTGCGCCAACTCAGTAAGCTCAAACTGCCCAAGGAGCTGCTGATCCAATTCTACAGAGGAATTATTGAGTCTGTCATTTGCACCTCTATAACTGTCTGGTTCGGTTCTGCAACCCAACAAGAAAAACACAGACTTCAGAGGATAATTAGAACTGCAGAAAAAATAATTGCTACCAACTTGCCTTCCATTGAGGACCTGTATACTGCACGAATCAAGAAGAGGGCCGTGAAAATATTTGCAGATCCCTCGCATCCTGGACATAAACTGTTTCAACTCCTACCCTCAAAACGACGCTATAGAGCACTGCACACCAGAACAACTAGACACAAGAACAGTTTTTTCCCGAAGGCCATCACTCTGCTAAACAAATAATTCCCTCAACACTGTCAGACTATTTACTGAATCTGCACTACTATTAATCGTTTCATAGTTCCCATCACCAATCTCTTTCCACTTATGACTGTATGACTATAACTTGTTGCTGGCAATACTTATGATTTATATTGATATATTGATCATCAATTGTGTTGTAAATGTTGTACCTTGATGAACGTATCTTTTCTTTTATGTACACTGAGAGCATATGCACCAAGACAAATTCCTTGTGTGTCCAATCACACTTGGCCAATAAAATTCTATTCTATTCTATTCTATTCTAATCTAATAAAGAAGGCTAGAGGTGACATGATAGCAGTCTTCCAGTACTTGAGAGCAATCACAGAGAGGTGAGGTTGACCTACTCTGCAAACCTGAGGACAGGAGAATAAATAATGGGTGGAAGATCATTACAGAGAGATCCAACCCAGAACCAAGAAGAAATTTCCTGACAGTGAGAAATTAACCAGTGAAATGCCTCCAGAAAACCCACATCACAGGAAGTTTTTCAAGAAGAGATTGGTCAACCATTTGTTTAGAATGGTATAGGGTCTACAGGGAGCTAATATTTATTTGACAATTCTGTATCTGACATTAGGTTTATAAAGCATAATTGCTTTGAGTAAATTTCCTGGGGGAAGACATTTTAACCAAATCCTTTCTAAGCCAAATCAGTAATTCAGATCATAGAAGCTCAAGAAGTCTCTGCAAGCGATCAATTTAGATTCTTGACAAGAGTGAACGTTTTATCCCCAACCACATTCTGGCTAAGTATACAGGAAGAGTGAGTGACTGAATGAGTGAGTGAATGAGTCAGTCAGTCAGTCAGACAGACAGACAGACAGACAGACAGACTGGAAAGGAACAGAAATAACTCATTTTGGATTGCTTCATTCTTTACAGGGCTATTTCAGTTCCTGACCTTAAACAGTATTCATGTAGTGGTTCAATAATTATTTAGCTATACATTCAACTTCACTGTTGTACACAGACTTACTAGGTGCCTGAGTTTGGCATCAGTTATTTAGGGTTGAGCTATTTGTCCAGTTATTAAAATTAATGATTCAGAAATTATAGTACTGGCATCTAACAGAAACTTGCTATGTATAATTGGGCAATGGAACCGCTTTTTGATTCCAAATGGTAGCTATAAAGGCATCAGCTTCAGCTTGAACTACTTCTCTTGAGCTCAGGTTTCCCACCTGCATGTATTAACTTTTACAAAGGCTGCCTATATTCTTCAACAGCATATTTTTTGTTACAATGGGTATTTATTTATTTATTTAATTTATATTGCTGTCTATTCACCCATGGCAACTCAAGGTGGCTTACAGAATATAAAACCACATTTAAAACAATAAAAATTAACAAGAATCAAATAAATTAATATAATACAATATAACAAAATAACCTACATCTCCCACCCCCTGACCTGGTTACAGCAGATCACACGAGCCATTTAATGGGATCCATCCCGCTCTGGGTTTCTCAGGCCCACTGGCAGAACCTTCTGGGAGCGCCTTCTGGGAGAGTATTAGAGTGAAGGCCATTCTAATCTCTGAGGGAATGATATTCCAGAGAGATGGAATCACTGCAGAGAAGATCCTTCTTCTGGGTCCCACCAGGTATATCTCCCTCAAGGATGGGACCTGCAACATTTCCTGCCTCCCCGCTCCAATGGGTCGAGTATATGTGATTGGCAAGAGACGGTCCCTAAGATAACCTGTTCCCAAGCCATGAAGGGCTTTAAAGGTGACAATCAGCATATTGAATTGCACCCAGAAGCAAATCCAGAACCAATGCAGCTCCCGCAGGAAAAGTGATACGTGTGCACACTGGGGATCTGCACAAAACCATGTGGGCCATTGCATTTTGCACCAACTGGAGCTTCCAGATGGTCTTCAAGGACAGCCCCATGAAGAGTATGTTGCAACTCTCTGAGCCAATGAACTTCAAACCCAGAGCCACTCAGTTTTGTAAGGGTTTAGTTTCAACCCATTGCTCCCCATCCAGCCCCTAACAGCCTCTAGGCACTGCGAGAGGGAGGACACGGCATCACTTAACTCACCACAGGGTAAGACATACAGCTGAGTATCATCAGCATATTGGTGATACCTCAGTCCGTGGTGATGGATGATCTCACTCAGTGGCTTCATATAAATGTTGAACAGGAGCGGAGGGAGTACTGAACCCTGCAAAACCCCATAAAGCAGTGGACAAAGGCTGGATCTTTCCCTCCTATCAACACTGACAGCGGCCACAGAGGAAGGTAGTGAACCAGGATAGCACAAGACCTCTCACTCCCATCCCCCATAACCATGAGATAATATCATGGTCGATGGTATCAAAAGATGCCGAGAAGCTTTATTTATTTAGTTCTCTTTTCAAAGCAACTGCATCAATGGTGGCATGGACTAGGGACTTTTTTATGAAAAAAGACATGGAAATCAGGTAAAACCTGTAAATAGGATGTGAGTTTTTCTCTATTATTGTTCTTTCAATAATAATCTAGTACTATGTGAATCAGTTTGGTGTAGTGGTTAAAACACAAGCCTGGGAACCATAAGAGCATGAGTTTTAATTCCAATTTAGGTAAAGCCAAAGTTGAAGAGAGAGGCCTAGGAAACATGCAATAATGAACGACTTCTGAAAAACTTTGCCAAGAAAACTACAAGTACTTACTTGGTCATGCAGTTGCCAGGAGTCAACACTGACTCGAAGAGACATAAAAAAAACTTTTTCCAATATAAATCACTTTAAATATAATATGAATTGTGTTCAGTGACTTGTATTTGCTGTAACGAAAGAGATCAACCAGATAACATAAAGATGAATGTAATGGAAGTATATCCATTACCCTGCCATATCACATTCTCTGGTTCCAATTTATGTAATTATATGAGATTGTACTTTGATCAAATTCAGTCCTTACACTGTCCTTAGACTTTTAATTAGTAGAATTGTATTGGTCAGTACAGAATGTTAACAATTAGATGGAATGAAAGCCTCACCTGAGTGCAATTTAGGGACCAATGTCATTTTCCTTCCCCAGCTACACCCCCATCGCAGGAGAACTAAAATTACTAGTATCCTGAAACCTGACTCAGTTTTTCAAGGTCCCCCCCCCCTTATCCTGAGAAATGGGCTTCTGTTTTTCTATCTTATTCCCAGGGTGCATTTGAATTTGTTCTGCTTTTCTTTGGATGGCATTTTTGGTGTTTACTGTTGCAAAGCGATATGGGAATGTTGATTGTTGCTTTTAACTGTAAATATCTCCATCTCTCTCCATCTTCATGGCTGCTGGGAAAAAATCCTCATAGGACTGTTTCATTTTGATAACATTTCTTGGGATTTAAATTGATACATGGGAAATTTTTAAAATATATATGTATATATAGATATATAGATAAGCAGATTATTATAAAATGAAAAAAGGCACATTCTACCATAAAACCCTCAGTTTTCTTCATTCCTTTGATAATTTCCAGAATTTCTCAGTCCATCCATGAGAAAAAAAATTAATATCAAAAGCAACTTCTTTCTTCTCCTTCTGAAGGAGATATAGCATAAAAATAAAAGTCCAGTATAGAATGTGTTGGTAGCCCAAATAATAAAAAATGTGACTTTAGGAAGGCAGACTGCTGTTTTCACCTTATTTTCTAAAATTTTATTGTAAAAGTAAGAAGTGAGACAACCCTGGAAGAAAACCAAAATAATCACTTCCAAGTGACAAAGAAGACGCTTCAGATATTTTTTGAATCCTAGGACATTTTTTGTTGAATGAATGGAATCCATATTTCTGATGGTATATAGACACTTCTAAGCATGCTTAGATATCTCCAGTGTGTGATTAAGAACACCAGGAACTTAAAAATGGGTCTCCATTATTCCCAGCCTCCCTTGCCACCAGTTTGTCTTCCCCATAGTCTCAGCAAAGTACACTAGGGAGCACAGAAGCAGGAGATAAATGAATGGCAGGGAAATTGCAGACAGATGGCATTGGCAGGAGTTTGGCTCAGTTCAGAAACACTCTCCCCTTGGTCCCAAGTTCAGCATCATACCAATGAAAATACATTTTTTAAAGTTTAGCAATTACAGATTACTGTGCATTAATATATAATGACTTTTCCCCAAAGTTTTAAGCAGAGACACTGCATGCCCCCTCTTGAAGGTAGCTTAATTAATACAAGTGATAAATTACATCATGCAATTTTCTATTATCAAAATATATTATTTTGAATCTAATCTAGCTACATTTAATGTATTTCCTGTTTGGTAAATTACACACAAGTAAATGTGTTTAAGATAACAAAGAAGCACATATTTCCATGTTTGTAGTTTCAGCTATTAATACTGAAAGCACATTTATTATTTAATGTTGGCATTTCAAATTCTCAACCTTAATGTCCACCCCAAACTGCATCGGGAACATGCAAATCAGTTGCATTTACAGATGTTTACATTTACATTTCTATTATTATTATTTCAAATTTACAGATTTGCCTGTTCTGAAAACAAGTGCAGATGGGTGGTTTTCTTCATGCAAGTGAATGACAATGTCTGAAATATCAAGCACATTATGGAGTAGCATAATTTTAATTTATTAAAAAAAATTATAACAAATTCAAAGTAGAACAGTGGACTGTGCAAATATTTCTAAAGAAATATTGAATAATGCTTGGTGACATATAGATCATATTCTTCAAATCATTAAAGCTCCTGCATCTTTTTCCAAGTTTGTGCAGCTGCTTTGCACAACCAGCTTCTGCATCTTGCAAGTGTGTTCAGTCACAGGCATCAGAAAATTGATGCAGCCATTTAACAACTAAAAACATACTTATAATTTGAGTTCCTGCATGCCCAAAGGAGTTATGTCAAAGAACTAGCATAGCTCTAGTAGGCCACCTTTTGGTGCAGATATTTAGACGCAGAGACCATGTTGAGGACATTTGCAAAAATGGCTGTCCTGGATAGTTTCCTTATTCATAAAGTGGTTGTTTGTGCTGGGCATTAGTCTTGCTAAGTAGGCCAGAAAAGAAACCAACTCTACAGAAAGACTAAAATAACAGAATCTTTCCAGGTAATTGTGCTGTACTTTCTCTTCCTTATACCTGAGTGAGTTAGAGAGAGGCTGCATGAGCCATTTACAAATGTTATCTTGTTGCTATGGATTAAAAAAATGTTTCAGCCTAGGTAACATATCTAGTTCCCACATATCTCCGTAAAGGACATCTACATTTTTCTTTACGTGTCCAATATCAAAGCATAGTACTTCAGGATATTCTTAATCACACCTTTGACTCTTTTCATTGCAGATGGGCCCAAAAAAGCAATGCCTGCAGCTAGTCAACACTTTCTTTTCTATAGAAGCCTTTGAGACCAATGTGAAATGTAGATGCATTTCTTAAACAAAGATAATGTCAGGGGCTATACTTTGCTTTGCATATTATATTTATTTATCCATTTGTAAATAAAATTATCTAAAATCAAGTGGACCAAGAATCCTGGCATACACTGTGAGCAAACTGATCTGCAAACTTTCCTTTGAATGGCTTTGAACGGTTGCAGGAACTGGGTATGTCTAGTTTAACAAAAAGAAGGACTAGGGGAAACATGATAGCTGTGTTCCAATATCTCAGGGGCTGCCACAAAGAAGAGGGAGTCGGGCTGTTCACCAAAGCACCTGAGGGTAGAACAAGAAGCAATGGGTGGAAACTGATCAAAGAAAGAAGCAACTTAGAACTAAGGAGAAATTTCCTGACAGTTAGAACAATTAATAAGTGGAACGACTTGCCTTCAGAAGTTGTGAATGCTCCAACACTGGAAATTTTTAAGAAAATGTTGGATAACCATCTGACTGAGATGGTGTAGGGTTTCCTGCCTGGGCAGGGGGTTGGACTAGAAGGCCTCCAAGGTCCCTTCCAACTCTGATGTTATGTTATGTTATGTTATGTTAAGTCTGCCTATACAGACAATATCTGTTATAATCCGGTAATTTAGATAACATTCTCAGAACTAGAGGACCATTTAGAAGACTGGATCAAGTGTTCTTTTCCTTCACTTTTTCTTGGAACCATTCTACACATTATAGAGACATGTATAGTCAAATGAAGGAAGTTGAGTTGCCTAGTCACTTTCATGTAGCCCTCGCTTAACCTCCATTTATTCAGTGACCATTTGAAGTTACAACAATGTTAAAAATATGGTCCAAGGTCTTGTCACGTGTTCCTGGCGTGTGTAAAATCAGCAAAATTCTCCACAAACACAACATCAAGACAGCCTTCTGCACAGACCAAAAAATAGCCAACATCTTAAGAAACCCCAAAGACAAGATCCATCTAGAAAACCAAGGAGTCTATGAAATACCATGCAAAATCTGCCCAGCCACATACATTGGACAAACTAATAGGAGAATAAATGCATGCATTGCAGAACACAAAAACGCAGTCAGAAAAGAAGAAAAAACCTCCTCCCTTTTCCAGCACCTTAAAACCACAGGACATGAAATTGATTTTGAAGGAACCAAATTAATCTCCAAAACTGAACACTATAATTACAAAACTGAACACTATAATTACAAAAGCCATCAAAATAGAGAAACACCCCCACAACATGAGCAAACAGGATGACATTTCCTGCCTACCAAATATCTGGAAACTAGCCTTAGTCAACAAACAACACATGATGCCACACAAAGCAAGCTGACACATGCCAGGAACACATGACAAGACCTCGGACTCGGAGCCAAACCAAAACCCGGGATGCTGCATCACAGCCATCTGCTCAAGACATCACATCACAGAACTCCAGAGGCCACAACACCAAAGCTCAGGATATTACAACACAACCTACTACCCAGGATGTTACAGCATAAGACTCAGGAGGTCACATTCCCAGAACTCAGGACATTTCCAGGAAGCCCATTACCACTACAGGAGGTCACATTCCCAGAACTCAGGATGTTTCCACATAGGCCATTAACCAGGTCGTTACAACACAAAAGAGTAGGACCACACCCACACAGGATGCTACAAAACAGCCAACCAATCTGCAAACACTCCATCTACCAATCAAGATGCAACCACACAGCCAACCAACCCGCTCACAGCACACTCCCCACTTCCCCATCAGTATTTATAGAGAGATGGCAGCTCCGACCACACGTTGCTTGCACAAGCACGAAACCGAAAGTACCAGCCTGAAGATGATGAGTGAGACCATGTCGAAACATCGCCAAGATACTCTCAACCTTACACAGGAAAAAAAGACCCGACTATGCCAAAACCCACATACACACACACACACACACACACACACACACACACACACACCTGAGCATTGCAAGTTTGCTAAATTATCAATTCCCTATATTCTTCCACAGATTTTCAAATTAGAAATAAATGACCAACACATTTCCATCCATACTTTATTTGAATTGACCAAATTTATTTGTTTTGACTGTATGAGAATGGATATGCATTGCATATCTGCTCCTTTCAAAAAGTTATCAATTGCAGTTTTAACTATATAAACACAGACAGACAGAAAATAGACAAAAATGCTGATAGCAACTAGCATGGAAAACATTAAAAGTTATCATAAACGTAGGACCATAGGAAAAGGATATACAAAAATATTAGGACACACAATGCATACAAATCCAGATCCATAAACTAAGTGAAAATAGAAAAAAAAACAAAAATGAAAAATAAGGAAAGCAAGATTGGAAATGATGGAACAAAGTCAAAGAAGCTTAACTTTAGAGGGTCCATTTAGACCATTGAACCTGATCTGTTATTCAGTTCAGGAATCCACATTAAAGTATTTCTTGATGCCCACCCTCTGCTTGAATACATCTGGGGGAAAAACAAAAAACCTTTCCACTCTGGGTAACTTGATTTACTAATAAAAACCATGTCAGAGTGCACACAGTGTGACTATTTTGAGACAACCAGGAGCAAAATACAGTAAACAGAGGTTTGTTGTTCAAATAATGGTTTATCTACAAGGAATATATATATACACATACAAGACAAAGTCAAGAAATCAATCATCAACTATAGCACAGAAGCACATACAAAGAGAGAGAGACGTCCTCACAGGGTCTCTCTTATATATACAGCCTCTTAAAGTCATATCAGCCCCAAAACCTTGCTGACTTATTCCCTGCCTTATATCATTGTAGCAACTAATCAGCTCTTAAAGTATTTCCCTGACACTCCTCCCCTTTAAAGCTGAATGTTTTAACATATTCATGCTGCTATTTCTATTATGTCCTCACCTCCTGCTTCAGTTTCTACTCTGCTACAAACATTACTAGTACTATTACTACTGCTGCTGCTGCTAGAACTGTTCCTAATTTCATTTTTTAATGGCTCTGTACTCTGTTTCATTACTTTCTATTACATCCTTTTTACTGTCTCTTGGTTGAATACCTTCACTTTCTCTATCCAGCTTAGTCTGGTTTACATGTCTGTTTGCATGTCTGTCTGTCTGTCTGTCTGCTTGCCTGCCTGCCTTACAGTCTCTTTAACTTCTTCCATTTATCTTGCT
Source organism: Ahaetulla prasina (assembly GCF_028640845.1). NCBI lineage: Eukaryota > Metazoa > Chordata > Lepidosauria > Squamata > Colubridae > Ahaetulla > Ahaetulla prasina. The sequence goes on from NC_080542.1 coordinate 99,355,652, forward strand.
TTTCCTTAAACAATGACCATGAGCATATCTCTTGGTACTTACAGGTTTCATTACAAATACTACCTACTCTAACCCTGCTTGCAGGAGGTATACCTTTATTACTCCTTTCAGATCTCCTAGGTATAACTCTGTTGTTTGCCTTGAGTTTTTCCTATTCACAGGATACATCCTGGATTTTGCCTCCTTACAAACAGTGCAATCTAAGTACATCTTGCACTGCTTTGGCTTTGGCCCCTCAGTTAGGTCTGGCATCTTCTGCAGTACTCTGAAACTCGCATGCCGCAATCTCCTGTGCCATAAATGTATACAATTGTCATGTGTGTGAGTGTTTGTAAGTGTTCATGCACAACCATTCTCCTGCCTTCCTAGAATGTACAGACCATCCTGCTTAATCCCTGTTGCGTGAATTCTTCCACTTTCCTGATGGTTTATTGTCTTCTAGCAAACAGTATTTCATACCCTTGACACTCAACAGATTATGATCTAGGTCATAAAATACATTGTCTAATGTTTCCCCTATCTCAGGTACATAGACTTTTCCTTCAACATTAACAGCAGATCGTTGACCATTGGCCAAACTAACAAATGTTTGCTTAGCTGGTCTCAAGCCAGAAAATGTCCATGGATTATTAGCAATATGCTGACTTGCCCCACTGTCCAACACTTAAGTGTTCCTGGTGTTTTCAAACACTATTGCTGCCAGGGAAAACATCGACAATGAAGAACCGCTCCTCATGTGCTGAGTAGCCCTACATCCTTGTCTTGCTGCTCCTCTGTTTTTCCTCTCAGGGTAGCGTCTTTGGAGATGCTCTATAGAACCACACGTGTCGCACCGCTTCACTGTGTAAAGTGCTCTGCTGGCATCCTGGGATATTGCAGATATTGGCCTGTACTGAGCATTGTCTCCTCCCTTTCCTAGTCACCTCTCCAGCAATTTCTGTTCTTCCTCCAACAGCCAGTCAAATATGTCATGGTTAAGTCCCTCCCTTGCATAAACTCTAGGCTAGTTACAAGAATGTCCCATGAAGTGTCCAATGAACTGAGCACCACATATACCTTGTGTGCCTCAGTAAATGTCATTCCTCTTTCCTCTAATTCTAGGAATATCTTTCTCATAGCCTGCAGATATATAGACATGCTCTTTCCCCGGCTTCAGTTGTGCTTTATACTGTCTCCTTGTTAGCAACACTTTACTGCCCACAGTCTTTCTAACATACACACTGTGCAACACCTCCCAGCACTCTTTCACAGACTGGAGACCCCTCACATGTATCAGCTTACTGTCCACCAAAGCCAGAATTATGCTTTCATTTCTTCTCTGGTCCCCATCATCCAAGATTGCTGGTGGATTAGTAACTATCGTCCATAACTCCTCCCTTCACAGGTACATCTTCATCTTTACACACCAGGAGAGATAGTTTGTCTCATTCAGCCTAGACACTATGAAACCTCCTCCCATTATGCTGAATGAAGCAATGTTGCCTGTTTCCGTTACAAGCACTAACTAATAAAAAACCATGATACACAACCCCTCTGACTCTGGTGCAAGCTCTCACTGGGTTTCCCTTCTCTCTGATTTCTCTAGTCATTCTGACCTTCCCTCTGGACTGGGCCCATAACCTGTCAGAGTGCACATAGTGTGACTGTTTTGAGACAACCCAGGAGCAAAATACAGTAAACAGAGGTTTGTCTTTCAAATAGTGGTTTATCTATAAAGAATATAGACATACACATACTAGACAAAGTCAGGCAATCAATCATTAACTATAGCACAGAAGCACATATGGGGAGAGAGACACTCTCACAGGGCTCTCTTATGTATACAGCCTCTTAAAGTTTTATCAGCCCAAAAACCTTGTTGACTAATTTCCTGCCTTATATCATTGTAGCAGCTGGTCAGCTCTTAAAATATTTCCCTCTCCAACTACCCTTGTTATTAAAATGTATTTACAATATTCTACCTTCCTGTAACATAAATCCATAATCAATATATTGAAGAACACTGAACAGATTTGAACTCTCAACTGATAACCCTTTCAGTACATCCTGTTACTTTCAACTCATTTCTTCGACTTATGAAACTAATCCTGAATTGTATTTCAGTGTTCTAGGGTCTTAAATATCCTATGGTAAAAATCTACGCCTCTTCATTGAAGTTCAGAATCAAGGACTGAAATTTGTGAGTCAAGGAGTTCTTGGATTTTGATTTTTCAAGTTGGGTATGTATTTATTTAATTACTATTAATCCAATATAAATTAGCTGGAGGCTAACTGCTCAGAGTTGTTTTCACCATTCCCAGAGTCTAAGAAAGAAGTTACTCAAAGAAATAAAGTTAGTTGATTAGTTCTTGACTAATCTTTGATGACTTATTAATCACTTCATTACAGTTAATCTGTTTACAGATTGATCTATTTATATTTAGTCTAGAATTTCCCCAAATATCAAAGTCGGATTATGTTGTCAATTTTATGGATCTTTTTGAAAACAAAGGTAACATTTTCCCATCTCAACAACCTAGCGCTTATACTATCCTCCAAGATTTCTCAAAAATAATACATCAAATTTGGATACACTGATAGAAAATTCAGTAGTCTAGAATACAAACAAGGATGGCCCTAGTGAAGTTCAGTCCAACCCAACCCATGCCATTAGTTCTTCACTTGCATAACTCATATCACACTCCCAGAAATCAATTCTCTTCCATCAACACCACTTATTAGCCAGTCTTTCATCTGTGCTTTTGTATTATCCAGTTATCTTTAATACACTGGAAGAACTGAATAAGCACAATATCTAAGCCCTAGAAAGGGATTTCAAGTCCATACAATTTCACTGTCCATAGAAATACAGTATGATTTGTGTCAGATTCTATAGCTGAATTCAGCAGTAAATCTCAGCTTGCCAAACATTTAACCTCTTATTCAGCAGTAAGCTTGGCCCCCTAAGATGACTTGATTAGTTAAAAAAGCTTTACTGCAGACAAACATGATATCTTAAATGATTTAGTCTGCCATTGGAATGCAAACATTTCAGATTCCTGGTCTAATTGTTGTCCAGAGAATGAATTTTCTTTTTCTCAATAAATTAATATTTGGCCAATAAGCGGACCCTGCCACGGTGCAGGAATAATGCTAGGAAGAAAAAGGTGGATATTTGGCAAATATCTTGCCGGTCTTGAGAGGTAGCTGATGAAAATTTATCTGGTGGTTCTCTCAAGCTCTGGAATTACCGGGAGGAGGGTGGAGGGGATTTACCTAGCCACTCTTAGTATCTTCATAAATTATTAGGGAAAGTTGTTGATGAAATTAATAAAACTTTCCAAAGATCAGTTGGTCTGCTTGGCATTTATTGGTCTCTTTATTACAATCCATTACCAATTACCACACTTCTTCTTGCCTTATTGTATGGCGTAGTTGCATCCCATTTGCTCTACAGATATCCACCATGCTGTCTGTTCTTTCACATTGACTCTCTTTCCATTTTTGAAAGCTCATAGGTTTGTATATTTCTCAGCAAACCTGAAATTTATCTTTGAGTTTCAATAGTGCAATATCCTCCATGCTTCTGGAGAATGATTGACATTCCTGTTGAGCAGAGTTGCTTCTTCGATTGACTTCCTTAGGGATAGTTACTGCTTGTCTTAACTTCATTTGTAACTCTTTTGTTCCTGATCAGCCTTTATCCTCTCTCTCTGGCTGGAAGGTGCTCCAGTCCTCTAAGTTTTTTTTTCAAGCTCTACTATAAGTTTGCAATTGGTATATGCCAAAGTTTATTTCTAATTGTTGCTTTTTCAGATTAACCAAGCAAAGAAGAAAAAAAGAAAAAATGTTAAAGATTTTCCATTCCTCCTGTCTAATTATGTCACCACTCTTTCCTGTTCACTCATTTAGTAAGCTTGTTCCCTAAAACCTGGCTGCCTTATGTTCCTTATGTTCCTCTAGCTACTAAGCAGGAATCAGTGACTATATCACTCATAGAATAGCAATCAAGATACACCCTTGCAATTAGCTGCTATTCAAATGATGAACTTTTTACCCCACACAAATAAAACTCAATCCCTAAGATTCTCTGCTCATTCTTCTCTCTCCCTTGTTTGTGTTCCTATTGAACTTCCAGTTTCTCTCCCTGTTCATTTGTTCAGGAAGCCTATCATCATTTATGTCTTTGTTTGACTGAATCTGCTTCCTAAAAAGGACTTTCAGTATTAGAAATTAGCTAATCTTATTTTTTTACGCACTTTCAACTCAGATTTGATACTTTGAAATCAAAAGCTTTGTTTTTTATATGCAAACTAATGAACTTTAATTGGCACTTTTTTGCTCTTAAACAGTATGTTGATTTTGCACTCTTAAACATTATGTTATGTGAGTAATTTATAGATTTGTAAATTAGGCAATATCCCAAAATTGTTGGAACGAAGCAATCTATAATCTCTCTGAAATATCCAATCCTAACAAATCTATGAAAAGTGAAAATAAAAAAAAGATGTATTAACTATATATTACAGGGAAGGAAATAAGAAATATCATAGTAATATCTAGCCTGCTTCATTTTACAGGTCACATGGTACCATTATTTCTTGGTTCCATACATTATTTAAAAGAAATAGCTAGATTTTGATAAGTAGAACAGTGATTAAGTAAGTTATCATACACCAGTGTAATGAATTGTGAAACTTACTATTCCCAGCAAACCATTATTTTGCTTTGATAATTTGGTGTTACAGAATTATAATCCAATTTTAGTGAAGGCTAAAATGATCATAATAAGAACCAATAATACTGTATGAGCCTGCTATTCTAAAAAAGTTTAAAATTGTTAGCTAATCCAAAATCCAGTTGCTTATGACCTTCCAGTGGAGGCATGGCAAACTGAAGATATCTTTGGAAAATGGCTGAAATTTGTGGTCAGGTGCAGTATTTTGAGCTGTCAAAATCTCTCTGGAGAAAAAAGAAATCTTGAGTTTGCCTACATTTACTCTTTATTTATAAAATTGTTTTTTATGTTGGCTATAAACCACCCTGAGTCCTTTGGGAGAAGGGTGGTATAGAAATCAAATAAATTCAATTCAATTCAATTATGACGGTTACTCCTTATAAGTTAATTGTAAGAACCAATGATTTTTTTTAGTCAGTTGTAATTGAGGGATTCTATCTAAGGTTATAATCATAATGTAACCTTTCAGCTGATCCTCAATCAATGCCTAATTTATTTTCATTGCTTTTTAAGTATTGGCAGGCTCCATTTTTCACTGATGTTCCTTAGACGAATTTTCTTCAGTCCTTAATGAAAGAAGTTTTAATTATGACTTTAAGAATCTATTTGTTGGACCATAAGAAAGAAAGGCTGCGCGCCAAAGAATTGAGGCCTTTGAACTCTGATGCTGGAGAAGACTCCTGCGTGTCCCTTGGACTGCAAGGTGAACAAACAAGTCAGTCTTAGAGGAGATCAACCCTGACTGCTCTTTAGAAGGCCAGATCCTGAAGATGAAACTGAAATACTTTGGCCACCTAATGAGAAAGAAGGACTCACTAGAGAAGAGCCTAATGCTGGGAAAGATTGAGGGCAAAAGAAGAACGGGATGACAGAGAACGAGGTGGCTGGATGGAGTCATTGAAGCAGTAGGCATGAGTTTAAATGGACTCCAGAGGATGGTAGAGGACAGGAAGGCCTGGAGGAATGTTGTCCATGGGTTCGCGATGGGTCGGACACGACTTCGCAACTAACAACAAACAAAAGAATCTATAAAAATGTTTTTTAATTAACAGAAAAAGGGTAATTGGAGTGTCATTTTTAGAAAGTTATAAGTAGACTACTGAGCACATACTATCACATGTGATGGACATGTATGAAACAAAGAAATATTGGCAAAATACATATATGGTTAGAAAAAATGTTAAAGCAGCATCTAGATTATAAACCAGAAGGTATAGTGCCAGAAAAGTATGCTAAGCGGAATTTGTATTTAATACTACATATTTTGACAGCAGCAAGGATTGTATTTGCACAATATTGGAAAAATGAGAAAACACCAAAAGAAGAAGATGTAATTAAAAAAATATTAGATTGTGCAAAAATGGACAGATTGACATTAAAGATAAAAGAAAAAGAAGATACTGAGTATTTTCAAACATGGGACTTGTTTTATGAATGGTTGGATAATAGAGGTAGAAATTAGGAGCTGGAAAAGTATTATTATGCAAGCAAATTTACTCAGACAATACACTGTTCCCAAAGCAATTATGTATGTTAAATAAAAATATATAAATAAACTGTTAAAAAAGAAAGTTATAAATAAACTAAGGATTCATAATAATTAATATAATAAAATATTAATAAATTTATTAAAATTAAAGATTTGCTTCACTGGGAAACTAATCATGTTTTTGCATTCAGAAGCAAACAAAATGATAACATGAAATTTTGAAGGTTGGACACTAGAAGGCACCAGAGAAAAAGAAAACAATGGATATATTGAAAGATATTGTAAACAAATAACTGACCAAAATATTGTTCAGGATTTCTACCATTATTCATAAACTAGATGTTGCTATGAATTTTTGTTTTAATCTAGACCTAAAAATTACAAATTGCGAAAAGGATATGGATGAAATATCAAATTTACAAATGACATTTGCTAATGTTTAACTAAAATTGATACACAGTATGTCCAAACTACTCAAAATTTCCGCTATTGGTTCTCCAGAATTGGTCAGAACCTGCTGAAACCCACCTCTGTTACACATGATTATTTCTAGCCACACTTGAAGAACTTTTGTGGATTATAACGGATGATGAGGCTTTAAATATTTGTTTTTAGAGAATGAGATGAGACTAGGCACAGAAGTCTGTTGGATGACTTTGGATCATACATTATCTCTCAGTCTAACCAACCATATAGGGCTGTTGTGGGGAAAATAGGAAGAGGAAGGAATATTAGGCATGTTTGCTAAAGTGGAATAAAATAGATGAATAAATAACTACATGATGTAGGACAGTTGTATTTTAAGAGATGGTGATAAGTTGTTAAAATTGTTTATACATGCAGAGATGGAGAGGGAAGTTACTACTTTTCTTCTTTTTAATTTTTTTCTCTTTTACCTTTTGTGTTTATATTAGTTTGTATTATTTTTATCTGCATAGTGTATTTTCTGCATATGTAATTCTTAAAAAACATTTAAACAAGAAGATAAAAGCTAACATAGGGCTCAGGTAATATAGACAAAAGGTACTGTTCATTCATTCCACATAACTTTAGACAAGGCCTTGCTTAGATACTAATCCTTTTGTGAGATCTTAATTGTGTAACATCCATTTATGAGATTAATGTCTTGAGAATCCATTTTGGTTTTAGAAGAAACCCCCCAAATTGTACTTTTTATCTAACAATGTTAATGTGGGTGCTATTCAGGTGATAAACCAAGTATAGTAATAATAGTAATACTGCCCATGTCTTAGCATGTTAATTTCTTTGATGTTTAATGAACTTTATTTGTATTTGGTACACGGTTATTAGATATATTAATGTATTTCTTTAAAAATCTTAATTTATTTACTTGTGACTTTGTTAATCACTCTTGATTTGTTTTATATTTTTATCTTATGTTAATTTTATTCATTTTACAGTTGAATGCAGAATTTACAAAGTATCAAAAATATTCTCTTGAAAATTAAACATGGGTCATTGGTACTTTGCTTGAAAATTCCCATTAGCAGTAAGAGTTGCTTGTGGATATTCCTTTATTTTCCTCAGATGGCTGAAGTGCATGGAAGCATGGGCTGGTGAGTAGCAATGGATCTATCTATCTATCTATCTATCTATCTATCTATCTATTTGTCACAACAGTATATATAAGCATGAAATAACCATACAAATTGGATACAATCAAAGGGAACATTAGGACAGGAACAGAAGGCATGCTGGTGCTCTTATGCACACCCCTTACAGACCTCTTAGGAATGGGGTGAGGTCAATACTAGATAGTCTTTGATTAAAGCTTTGGGGATTTTGGGAAGAGACCATAGAGTCTGGTAGTACATTCCAGGCATTAACAACTCTGTTACTGAAATCATATTTTCTGCAATCAAGATTGGAGCGGTTCACATTAAGCTTAAATCTATTGTGTGCTCGTGTATTGTTGTGATTGAAGCTGAAGTAGTCTTCAACAGGAAGGACGTTGTAACAGATGATTCTATGAATTAAACTCAGGTCATGTCGAAGGCGGCGGAGTTCTAAATTTTCTAAACCCAGGATTTCAAGTCTGGTGGCATAAGGTATTTTGTTGTGATCAGAGGAGTGGAGAACTCTTCTTGTGAAATATTTCTGAACACGCTCAATTGTATTAATGTCCGAAATGAGGTGTGGGTTCCAGACAGGTGAGCTGTATTCAAGAATTGGTCTAGCAATCAAATCAAATCAAATCAATAAAATCAAAACATTAAAATATTTCTTTTCAGAAAATATAGTTAAAAAAACAGTTAAGCAATAAGAGTATCCCCCAGATTTTTTGAGTGAATGCTTTCATAATTGCCAACGATCATGGCCAAAAGGAGGGTGAAGCTACGGGGATTTCAATTTTAGCTAGTAATTAAAATCCCATATAGCCAATTCTCACTATATATTGCACATATAATATGCAAAATCAAGGTGATACCCAAAATATATATACATGCACAAGACTTTTAGTTAAAATTATAAACTCTTAGCTTAGTACATTTGGACAAATGTAACTGGCTTTAGCAGTAAACTATATTTAATCTTAGCCATTTCACCTTAATTTTTAAAGAATATTTCAATCTATAGTTTTTCTTGAACACTGAGACTTAATAAACAATTCTAAATTCATTTCAACTGAACTATGAAAAAATGGCAATTTTACAAGAATTCTATAACCCTGTATCATACTTGGAAAGTTAATATTCTGGAAGAAGTCTACCACCATTCTAACCCTAACCCTAACCCTAACCCTCCTCCCAAGTTAATATGACAGTTTTACAATGTGATCTGTTGACTCCTTTTTTTAAAAAAAATGTATTAAGAGATTTTACACAAGGCTTTATCAAATAACAAATGCTAAAGGTAAAGGTAAAGATTCCCCTTGCACATATGTGCTAGTAGTTGCGGTGCTCATCTCCGTTTCAAAGCCGAAGAGCCAGCGCTGTCTGAAGACGTCTCCGTGGTCATGTAACCGGCATGACTCAACGCCAAAGGCGCACAGAACGCTGTTACCTTCCCACCAAATGTGGTCCCTATTTTTTCTACTTGCATTTTTATGTGCTTTCGAAACTGCTAGGTTGGCAGAAGCTGGGACAAGTAACGGAAGCTCACCCTGTTACACGGCAGCACTAGGGATTCAAACCACTGAGCTGCCGATCTTTCAATCGACAAGCTGAACGTCCTAGCCCCTATAAAAATGAAATATGCTTTTAATACTAACTGTTTATCATTTGTGAATTCTTTACCCATTTTTCATTGATTCAACATATCTCATTTGATATTGTCTTGAATGTTTTGTCTACCCCTTCTACATATTTTTTTTCCTGAGTTCAACTCTAGTTTTAGTACTATACTACTAACCAGTACCACACTACTAACCAGAGCATACAAAACATTTGCTAGACCAATTCTCGAATACAGCTCACCTGTCTGGAATCCACAACTCATTTCGGACATTAATACAATTGAGCGTGTCCAGAAATATTTTACAAGAAGAGTTCTCCACTCCTCTGATCACAACAAAATACCTTATGCCACCAGACTTGAAATCCTGGATTTAGAAAATTTAGAACTCCACCGCCTTTGGCATGATCTGAGTTTAACTCATAGAATCATCTGCTACAATGTCCTTCCTGTTGAAGACTACTTCAGCTTCAAACACAACAATACACGAGCATACAATAGATTTAAACTTAAAGTAAATCACTTCAATCTTGATTGTAGAAAATATGACTTCAGTAATAGAGTTATTAATGCCTGGAATGTACTACCTGACTCCGTGGTCTCTTTCCAAAACCCCCAAATCTTTAACCAAAGACTATTTACTAATGACCTCACCCCATTCCTAAGAGGTCTGCAAGGGGCATGCATAAGAGCACCAGAGTGCCTACCATTCCTGTCTAATGTTCCCTTTGATTTTATCCAATTCGTATAATTATTTTATGCTTATACTTATATATATTGTCGTGACAAATAAATAAATAAAAAATAAATAAATAGTTTAGATAGGATGTGAACTGTCTTGCTAATTGGTCTTTTAAGAATTAATTTTCAAGATATCTTCATGAAATTACTTACTGTGTTTTATGATTATTAGCCACTGATTAAACCATTTTAGGTTTTCACTTAACATTTCTACAATCAAAATATTTGATGGTATAAGACTTAAATGGGCATGAACCAGCAACCATTTCATCAGACTGAAAAACCTTCTCTCATAGAGGAGAGACAATGAGAAAAATTGAAGCAATAAGAAGCATTATTTTGTAAAAAAGCAATAAGACAAAATACAGCCTGTAATAATTATGTTTATAAAGTCATCACAAAGATAATTCACAATGCAGCACTGATAACACAAAGAGCAAGCATTGGTAAACTAATAAACATATGACAAAACTGAGGTTTTTCAGCTGAGTTCCATGGAATTCTAAGGTATTACGAGAACCTGATAGGGTTTTGTGAGAAACTAAGTGCAAAAAACAAAAAAGTCAAAATTTATTTTCAAACACTAGAGGTTTTTTTAGATTAGAGGTTCCAGGAATTTTTTTTTTTTACTTAATAAGCCCCATTGTCTCAGAAAATCTGGAACTCTTGAGACCAAAGAAAAATTACATAGACTTAACTTAGGACATTGGATAAGTTTAGTTGAATTTTCTGGTATATCATAAATCACTGACTGAAATCATGCTTTAATCTAGATAGTATTTCTCTGGGGCTAAATTCAATATCATCATCAATATTCATCAGAAATGAATCCATTATTCCATCCTCTTAACACAGTTCTGCTGGACATTCCTATGGTTTTGCTGAGACTGCCCTATTGAGTAGGTTTGCTGAAGAGCATTTTTAAATAGCAACAGTACAGGTCTAGCGAGGTCTAGTGCAAATTTATGCTCAGCCAAATGTAGCTAACAAGAGTTGACCCAGCCAATTTGGCATAATGTTCTGATTGTCTAGCAAATCTTAGGAAGACAGAGATCATGCATACAATATACTTCATTCCAAGTCATGTGAATTTGGCAGTGTAGCTTCAGCGGGGGAGGAGGGACACCTTTAAGTATAGATTAAAAATATCTGAACATAGGAATGCTTTCTTCAGAGATATTTAAACACCAACATCAAAGGCATCACTTAATAGTTATTAAATTAGAGAGAGCCAAGTCTGTTTTATGGGTGTGGTATTCACAATGGAATTTCAACTGCTTTTGCCTTGATTTGATAATTCACTGATTATAAATGGGGAGGGTAGAGAGAAAGCTCTGAAGGAAGACGTTATCATTCTTGCAAGATAATTGCAGTGAGAAACAAACAACAGTTATAATGATTCTTCGTATCCGACATATGTTTGCTATAAACTAGAAAAAAGGAAGTGAGGGGAAGTGAAAGACTCATGAATAAAGAAGAATTCAGTAATATCATGGGCATTTTGTAAAGACACTTGATCTGATAATTCTACCTCTGCCACAGCCTGATTGAACCAGTTTTGACTGAGTAGATATAATTAGGTATGTGTGGTTCTTTGAAACTCTGTACAATATCAGGGTGATCTAAATTTGTACATTGTTTCTTTCACTCTAATGCTAAAATATACAGCCCGTAAGAGGTTCCCTAAAGCCTTGAGGTCTGCTTATAAAACCCTAAGGGTTGTGTCTGAGTGTTAACACTCATTTATTTTATGAAGAATTGGTACCAGCCTTTTCTTTCTTTTCTGTGGGTGTCTTTCGTCTCCCTCCTTCCACAGGTAGCTATGGTGGCATTCTTCATTCTTCTCCCATGGGTACTAGCAACCCACTTCAACAACTATGGCTGTCTCCAACCTTAGTTATCTTTCCTACACCTTTCATGGTTACTACTATGCTATGCCATGCCACACCTTTTCCCTTCATATTTCTTCCCTTTTGACCTCCACTTCACTGAGGTCCTCCTTTTATGTAATCCATGTGCCAATTCCCAGGCTCTTCTTTTCTCTTTTTGTCCTTCTCAACTTCCAGTCATTTTTTCTTAAATAATGTCCTGCCATGAGACTTGCCATTTCCTCTGTTGGAGATCCTTAACTACTTCTGAGCAAATTGATTGTGCTGGGAGGACAAAGAGTTAACAGATACGATGCCACTGAAATCAGCAAAACCTTTCTGTAGATTTCAGTGAGAAATTATTTTTTCTGTTATTTTTCTGCATAATTTGAGAAGATATGGGTGCTAGCTTCTGCCAGCGGGCCTGGGGAACCCAGAGTGGGATGGAGCCCATTAAATGGCTCGTGTGATCTGCTGTCGCTGGGGGTGGCGCTGGAAGATGGGGGATATACTATATTAATTGTACTATATTAATTTATTTGATCCTTTTTGTTAGATTTTATTGTTTTAAATGTGGTTTTATATTCTGTAAACTTCCTTGAGTCATGAATAGGTGGCAATATAAATTAAATAAATAAATATAATCCCTACATTATTAAACTATCTCATAAAGCAGAATAAGCAGAAATCTATCATACAGTGCAGGGGAATGCACAATGCCCTCCTCCAATAACCAAGATACTGAATTTGACACCAACTAGTAATTTGAAAAGTATTGCTTTTTCACACTGCTGCCAACTACTTTGAATATCCTGATAATGTATTGTAATGTCTCTACAATACAGAATCATTTAAAATCCCCATTCATAAGAACTCCAATTATAATCTAATTGTTCAGATTAGCTTTGCTTTGGTAGCAACTCTCATTCAAAAAATAATATAAAATAATAGGTTGCAGATATCATTTCACTGTTAATCAGAAACAGTTTGCTGAAGAAAGTTCATTCTATCTTTTGAGAGCAGTTACAAATAGGACATGAAAATGGGAATTCTATTCCTGACAAAATGTCTTGGTAAAGGAAAATCTGTTACCACTTTCTCTATGCAATGTATGGGCTTTGTCTCTGATCTAGTCTTTCCCTTTAGGAATCCTATCTTGCAATCTAATTATTTGAATTGGCTTCTGCCTAATTTTCTTTTGTTAATTTGTCCAGGAAGGATAATCCTTGCTTTTAGTTCAGACTGGATTATCAAAGGCCTAGAGAAGTAATCAATCTTTCTTATTCTCAAAGTTTAACTAGCAAACATCAGTAGTATAGTTTGCTAAAACAGAGGCTAAATTGCAACCTATGACCATCATTTGTGTTGTAAATGTTGTACCTTTGATGAAGGTATTTTTTTCTTTTTCTTTTCTTTTATGTACACTGAGAGCATATGCACCAAAACAAATTCCTTGTGTGTCCAATCACATTTGGCCAATAAATTCTATTCTATTCTATTCTATTCTAAAATATATCAGAGCAACTTTTTTTTCCTGAATGATACCCTGTGGGAGCCCACTACTGAAAGAAATGAGTAAAATGACTGAGAAATTTTAGTAAATTTGATTTCTTTGTATTTACTTTTAACTTAAATGTAAACTCAGAAAGTTAATATAATTATCCTTCAGGTATGTATTTAATAGTTCTTCTTTTAGTTTAGTAACAATTTTTATAGGTCTTTATGGATCACACTGAAAGCTTTGGGGACCTTTTATAATAGCTATGGTGAATAAAAAATATTCAGGAACAAAACCTGATGGATCCTTCAATCAATTATCTGTTATCTGTATGAAGAAATACGTAACATGCATAGTTCAATGTATAAAAATATCCTAAATATTAAGAACCATTTTAGAGGTTGGGCAAGTAGTTGGAAAGGTAATGGCACTGAATGATATATCTGATATCCTATCACTCACATTTCCATAACTATTCTCAATTACATGGTCAAATACAAAGAGTTTCTGCCTTCTGATAAGGTATTAATATACAAAATTTATGGAGAGAATGCATCCAGTGTGCTGTTAAAATGATCACAAGAAAACTGTAGCAAATCTGTGGTTTTTCTCTTTAACTGCCACAAAATCTACAGAAATCAAACATTGGTTGCACAGGATTATTCCATTCTAGGAAATCTCTATATATTCTTGCCAAAATAGAAAGCTGTTATGCCTATGGCAATTAACTTGAGTTTCAATGATATTGCAGTTTCATAGTTAATTGCATGATATCTTTTGGAAAATAAATCAAAACAACTCCTTTTCCATTACGAAATCTAGCACAGTCATAGCTTTCTCTGACTTTCTGAATGGCATGAAGGCTACAATTCTCTTTTAAGAAATGGAATGTGCTTTTGCCAAGTTCCCATTGTTTAAAAGTGAATAAACTTTGGTTTGGTTTGGACTGGGAAGTCTTGGACCTTTCATCTTTAAAGTATATTTTGTAGGTGGTGTAGGTGGTGTTTTTGTTGGCAACAAAGAAAATGATGACAATGCAATGGTATTAGCTTCCATTTCTGGAACTTTTCCACCACAGGGTTATACTGCTGACCAGCAGATGGAGACACAGTATACTTCTTGGATATACTTCGTGTGCAATGTACTGTACAAGTGAAATTTCCTCTTGAATTCTGCAAGATAGACAGGTAGATTGATTTGATATCCTCATTATTATTGATGCTGCTGCTCTTTTAACTATAATTTCATGAGTTGCTTTACAGCATGCCCCTTTACAGCATGCCCCTAGCACAGGAACTTTTGCCAGTTCCTGTGCATTTTCTTTCAAGATGTAAAGAGCCATACAGAATATAAAGTGCTTAAACCACTGCAGGACCCAATTGCTGCTTAACCATTTTTTAAGATGACAGCTAGTGATCAATGATAATCTAGAAGCATCCAATTTAGTTAGTTTCTCAAACAATTCCTGGATTGCATCAAGCTATGAATTGTTCATATGAATGTAAATATTAATAATGTACCCCCTGCCTCTTTGCATATTTGGTAAAATATTGGCTAGCTATAAAACAATCATTTCCAGCCTGTTCTTTTAGACTATCGTGATCCTCAGTCAAATCAAATGTAATCATAATCTCAGTCAAATCATAATATAATCTATTATTTTCAGGATAGCTTTCTTAAATAGTATTAAAACAATTTCTCCCAATAGATCTTGCATCAAGAAGTAATTGATTTTCTTACAGCAGCATGTCATTCATAATTTCTTAACAAAGCAAATACTAGGTTTGATTGAGTTTTACAATTCTTTTTTACAATTCTGACTTCCCATGTAACTGTAACTTCTCTATGGCTGGAACTGCATTCTCTGGAACTGCATTCTCTCTGAAGTTTATCCAATTTATTTATATTACATTTTAGAAAACCTTAAAGAAGAGCTTCCTGGGTTTTGCAACAAACTTGAGCCAGGATACTTTGTCAACTCACTTTTGGAAGTATGCTTTTTATAGTCTGGAAAAGAAACTTAGTTTCTCTAGTATGGGTCTTAGCAATTTCATTATTTATCTTTCCCTGTTGTTTCATTAATTATCAAAGTAAACCACTTAGTGTTGCAATCACAATTGAAGCAACATATAAGTTGATTAAAATAACAAACAAATAAATAAAACATCAAGTTTTAAAGCCTCCATGCCCTAAAATTCATAGTATAAGTGAAAACCAGGCAGCCAGAAATAAAATACTATTGAATAAAATTTCTGTAATGATGGGAAGTTAATATCCACTCAAAATCTACCCAGCAACCTCACGTTAAAGCAAGTAAGTGGCATGCCAATCCATTTGACTGGACTTCGGTTATAATACACCTGTGTGCCAGTAGAACAAACAGTTTGCTTTTCAGCTCCATGAGGAAAATATTTCTCTGCTCCTTTCTTAACATTAGAATTATTGTAGTTGAAATATCCTTCCAGTTATTGGTTTCATTTAAATATAAAGTGAAGACCTACAGTTATTAGCTTTATATAAATACAAAGTTAGCCTAGCCATACAGGATCTTCAGAGAAGTAGCTAGCTATTTTTTATATAGTGAATGAAATAATTGGAACTAAACATATCAGAAGAAAGCTAGATCCTTGCTGTTTTTAGCCCATTTCTTGGACTAACCCACTAAAATATAATCATCTTTAATTTTACCACCTTGAGTTCTTGCTCCTCCTTATCCCAGGGGAGTCCCATGTCACATTCAAATAAATGTTCAAATAACTATCAAGTCGGCAAAATATTAATATGACTTATTTGCCAATATTTCAGCAGATATTGGAAAGAGACTGCCTATTTTCAAACAGCTTTCTAGCTGATAATAAAAAATGTATACATATTAATGCTCTTTTGTTTTTACTATAATCTCGCCCCATAAAGAGAGGTATACATTTGTTCCAAACATGGAATATAACCTTGTATTCAGTTGATAGCAATTTGTGACATTTTACAGATAAAAAATCCAGAGTTTAAATTCTATAGCCTAAATGTAACCCAAAAATCCAATAAGATATTTTACAAATCACTTATTTTTTGTAGTAAAACTAACATTTAATGTATCATGTATCATTTCCCTATATCATGCAGGGTCTCACTTTAAGTACAGCTTTGTGCAGCTTTGTACAGCTTTGTGCAACCAATCCCATCTCTTAAATTCTAATCTGGCATTCATGAATAATAGGTTAAGGTCAGTTGTGGGATTCAAATAATTTAACAACCGTTTCTATGGGCATCGCTAGGTGGGAGTGGCTAGGTGATCATGTGACTGGCTGGGCGTGGCCAATTTGATGTCACTCATGGCAAGGTGGGGCAGCACCTTGCTGTAAGTGATGTTGTTGGCCACGCCCACTCAGTCACATGACCGATCCTGCAGAAACAGGGCGATTTCCTACCTTCCCCCCCTCTGCCCTTTGGCTGGAAAAATAAAAGCCCATCTAAAGAGTTTTGCCTGCCTGCTGAATACTAGCAAAATGAGGCTAGAGGGGAAAAAAGAGAAGGGCCCATACAAACACCCTGTCTTTCATGCCACGAGGATTGGGATGGGGAGATGGGGGGAGCAAAAAGCCTACTCAGTCCATACGTACTCACCAGCACGCCAGCAAATCTCTGTTCCAGCTCGCCAGTTCAGGCATTGGGAGCTTGGCCAATTTTCTTCCAGTGCTCGTGCACTGGGAATCCCAGAAGAAGCAGCATATTCTTACGGGGTACTTACGGGGTACTTACGGGACCGCCTGCTGTTACCACATGCCTCCCACCGACCCGTACGCTCTCACAGAGAGGGACTTCTCAGGGTGCCGTCCGCCAAACAATGTCAGCTGGCGGCCCCCAGGGGAAGGCCTTCTCTGTGGGTGCTCCCACACTCTGGAACGAGCTTCCCCCAGGTTTACGCCAAATACCTGACCTTCGGACTTTCCGCCGCGAACTGAAGACACATCTTTTCATTCGCGCGGGGCTGGCTTAAATTGAATTTTAAATGTTTAAATTTATATTAATTTTAAATGGGGTTTTAGCGTTTGGTAAATTTTTTAAATTTTCAGGCCAATTTGAATAAGTTTTTTAAATTCCGTTTTAATTGTATTTTGTATTGTTCATTTTATTCTGCCTGTACACCGCCCTGAGTCCTTCGGGAGAAGGGCGGTATAAAAATCAAATAAATAATAATAATAAATAATAAAATAATATTGCATGCTTTTCATTCCAAGCAGCCCGGACTAGAAAACACATGGCTGGGGTGGAGGAGCGGTCCTTCTTAACAAGCTCAAAACTGTTGCTGCAAGCCTGAGTTCCCCGCACAAGAGCTGCAAGCCCAGCTCCGGCTGCAGACATGTGATTATGATGGAAGGTTTTTTCCAAGGCCGGTCATAGAAGGAAACAAAGATGAGTGCGCTGGAGTACTGGACTTCCAGCTCTTCTGCAGGGAACCCAGACTTGCAATTCAGTTTTGAGCTTGTTAAGAAGGACTGCTCCTCCACTCCAGCCATGTGTTTTTAAGTCTGGGCTGCTTGGAGTGAAAAGCATACTGTCAAGTCCCAATTCAGGGCTCACCATATCTGGGGGTGGGGAGCACGAAGCTGCAACTATCGGAGCTGGTGAATCCAACAGCGAGCAAAGCTATGGCTGTAGTTGTGGCAGGAAACCAATGATGAAATCTGAACCAGTTTACTACCAGTTTTCTGGCTGTGTGTGTGTGCTGTTCACACACATATGCAGTGCGCACCACGCACCAAATGCGAGGTGTGCATGTGCATGAACTGCAAGCCAAAAGGAGGCATAGGGTAAGTAGAACAGCATGTGCAGTGGGGGTGATCAGCTGTGGCACGAATCTTTTTTTTTACTTTTAAATGCATTTTTAACAAACTATTCCACCAAATAGGTTGTTTAAAAATGCTTTTAAAAGTTAAAAAAAAGGCTCTGACAATCGCGTGCTCAGCTGTGATTGTCAGAGTCTTTTTTTTACCTTTTAAAAGCATTTTTTAAAAGAACCGGCAAGGCGACTAGCGGGAGACCAGGCGATTGGGTGGGATGGGCAGGGGGGGCAGGGATTTTTGCTACCAGTTCTCCAACCACCATCACTACCAGACTGGCCAATCCAGTCCAAACCAGGGGTATTTTACCCCTGTGGGACATGTCAGGACAGCGCCAGCCTGAAGCTAGTTGTCCTGTCCTCCTTCACCTCTGTCTGAGTGATGGCTTAATTAGCTGGTACTATCAGCTCTGGCAGCAGAATACCGAACATCTGCCAAGTTCTCTGATATCTCCCTCGATGCTGGTGAGTCACTTCAGCTCTTAGTTAATCAGTTGATTTGCCAGCTACAAAGAGACACAGCAGTGCTCACTGCCTTTATATCCTGTGGGGTATGGCTCTGTGACTCAGCACTTCCTAGGCCTGCCCCACCCCTGCTTCTGTTGTTCCCTCCTCTCCTGCCTACGAAACCTAGGATCCAACCAAGCCTGATTGCTATCAGCTGGGTGTGAAGGCATGGCCTTGGGGGGGGGGGAAGAATCAAGGGACAGAGGCCTTGTTATCTCTTCCACCTGGCCTGCTTCTGGCTCTTGGAGCTGAGCCAGGGAAGCAGGTGCTCCCGAGGTAAGTCCTGATGGCTTTTCCCCCTCACTTTCCAAGTCACTTTCTGGCAGCAGGCCCGGCTCCAAGTCACTTTCTGGCAGGAGGCCCGGCTCGGGGGGCACAGACACAACACTAGCATGGCCTTGCTGGGAGAACACTTGCCCTACTTGTCAGGAGCTACTCACCTTTGGCTGTGTCATGTCCCACCCCCCACTCCGACGAACAAGTCAAGGAAGTCCATAACAAACTTGGCAATGAAGCCTCTGCAGCTTGCCAAGTTTCTTCGAGGTTTATCAGGGCAGGCAGGAGTCCAAGTTGTGATTTCAGCGATAGGGTCCGGTATCAGCAAACTCGATAAGACTTTACTTGACTCAAGGTTGGAATGCCAAAAACAGGTCCTTTATATAGGCTGTGGGTTGTGGCTCCATGTCTCAGCATTTATCAAGGCCTGCCCCACCCTCCTTCTGCTGGCATCGCCTCTCAGATCTCTGGAAGCGAGGGTCCTCCCACTCTAAATTGTCTTCAGCTGGATCTGCTGGCAGCTTCTGGGAAAGGGAGGGGTCAGAGGGAGTGAGCCGAGTAATTCCAGCACCTGGCTGCCTTCCTGCTCTGACGGCTGAGCCAAAGGAACACATGCTGTATGAGTAAAGTTTATCGGGCTTGTCCTCCCACTCCTGGAATCCTCTCCGGACATGGAGCCAGGGCCGGGGGCTGGAGGCATGACAGGCCGTTCATCTTCATTATCAGACTCGGAGTCCGATAACAGGCCTGGTTGGAGATGGGAGGGGCCCGGCTGAGGAGAGGAGGAAGGACGAGTCACAACAGGCTGGCACAAAGAACAGGATGGGACTTCTGGTGGCCACACACCTCATTGCCTGCCGATGCTGGTGCCACTTGCAGCCAGACCCGGCCAGGAGGACAGCCTGCTGATGAGCTTCAGGCTGAGAGTGTCCTGACATGTCATGCTGTTCTCATGGCCTGTAGCCGCTGTCACCGCTCTGTTCTTTGGCTGGCCGAAGCTGCTTGGAAGGCAGATACCACAGCCTGTCTTTGCTATTTGAAGACAGCTTCCATGGCAGGAAAAATTTGGGCAAGTCATCTCCTTCTCATCCTGAAACACACAGAGAGCATGCACACATCTCACAGCACTGGAACCTTCTGTGAGGAGATGGCGCATGGGCACATACCATCTCCTCAAAGAAGATCCCAGCACCATGAGGTGTTTGTGCCTGTTTGTTTGAGGCTGAGAAGGAGGAGAAGACCAGGTTGAACTTTTCTGCCTTCTTCTCTTTTGACTTCCTGACCAGTGGGGCAAGTGTCCTCCCAGTGCAGCCATGCTAGCTGGGAGAGCGCTGTCTCCCCCCTGGCCAGGAACCATATGGCCATGCGGATCCCGGCCGGGGGGAGAGAGTGTTCTCCCAGTTAGCATGGCCATGTGGCTTTTCAGCCATCATTCAGAGGCAAGCAGGAAGCTCCGGGAAGCATGAAAATGGAGCCACAGCACTGTGGCGAAGCAAGACACGCAAGTCCTGTGATGGGGGGGCAGCTAGCTAGCTAGGCCGTGAGCGCCAAGTGTGATGGAGATGCGGTGGTGGTGGACCTAGCCAGGCAAAGCCGAGGATGGAAGGTGGGCAGCACAGTGGTGGCAGCCTAGGCCAGCCCAGGAGTCAGCACTTGACTAGGACTTTCTGCAGTGGCAGGAAGACTGGGTGGGCCTGCCTGGGAATTGATTTGAATGAGGTTTGCGGCCAGGGGTGGTATTAACTTCTCTTAACTACCATTTGCAAATGTGAGCAACCACCTCCATGCATGCGCAGGACCTTTTCACATGCGCAGAGCATAAAAGAAGGAAGTGATGACATCCGGGCGGATGGGTGGAGCCTCCCGCAGCCCCAGTTACCTGTTCTCCCAAACCGGGTAGAACCAGCAGAATCCCACTACTGATTAAGGTGCATCCCCTTCCTCCCAAAGTGTCTAAATTGTATCACTGAAAATTACAATTGGTCTAGTTGGTTAAGGCAGCAGCTAGAAACCAGGAGAATGTGAGCTCTAGTCTCATTTTAAACATGAAAGCCCGCTAGGTGACTCTCAGCCCACAATATCATGCTCAAGTAAGAAGCCAATTCCTATCACAAATGATGTATCAACACACAAAAAAGGAGACCCTGCAGTTACAGGAAATTGCTACGCAGAAAATAAAAAATTGGGGGGGGAGGAAATCATCTATGTCAACCTAAAGACTTCAAATTTCATCTGGAACAATGCTAATTTTGACCATAATAAAGATTGGATTGGATTGGATTGGATTTGACTGGTCTGGAAGAATCCCATAAGTTAGGTTGCTTGGACTATTATGTCTGATGCTTACTGATACACTGCAATTAAAACGATAGCATATTTTATGACTATTCTCCTCCAGAAAATGCATATTTTTTTTCTTTTCAGACAAACATGAAAGAATATGGCAAGGATAAACTCCATAATACACTTAGACAATCTGAGATTTCCAACATTGTGGACATTCAGGTGCAAATAGCAACAGATATTTAGTGTTCTAATGAGGTGCAGTTTGGGCATTGTGTCATTTGAAAACAGCCCTTCTTCCTAATATTGTGCTCATCAGAGTTGACAACATGAGGATGTTACTAAAAGTAAACAAAGCTTCAAAATGAGGTCAGTGTCTGCTCAGGAAACACTAACTCTATCCTCATTCTGCATTAACTCTATTCCTCTTGGCAATCTTTTCACTGAAGCTGCAACCACTTAAACTATCTACTAACACAAATTGGAATTTGTTTTTTAGAAAATGTTTCATTCTAGTGAAAGCAATATAAATGCCTAATTGGGGGGGCGTTATAGGGTATAGGGAAATTATTTTAAAGTCAATTAGTCAATTTAATGAATTTCTTGCCACCAAGTTTGTATCCAGGATGCATATTAAACTATACGTACCACAAACGACACCAAGATCAGGAAAAGCAAACTACCCATATCAATAAAAAAGCTTCAATTAAAAAAAAAATCCCTCTGGAGAAGAAACTAAAAAGGCTATGTACCAAATTTCAAAAACCACTACAGAAATATATGCAACCAAATAAAAACTGAATGCACAAATTACCACACCAAGCAAGAAGAGGACTTCTGCGCACAAATTCCAATTGTGCCTTTTATAATTTTGTGAACAATAAACTTAAAGACTCAAGATCCATCGCACCACTAAAAGATTCTAACGGCAAAGAATGCAATGATGAAACAGTTAAAGCAAACCTCTTCAACATATTCTTTGGCTCAGTTTTTGTTAACAGTGATGACACATATCCAACATTCCCAAATCATACCAGCAATGAGTATGACGACTTAACACACATAGATTTTACAGAAGATAATATTGGAAAAGCTCTTCATAACTTGAAACCATCACTATCTATTGGACCTGATGGACTATGTGCATACTTCTTAAAAAAACTTTCCACTAGTATAGCAGAACCCCTAAGCATAATCTTTGATAAAGCTTTCACGACCAGTTCCCTTCCCAAACTTTGGTCACTAGCCACAGTCATCCCAATCTCCAGCTTAGTTGAAAATTACAGACCAATCTCTCTGTGTTGCGTCACCTGCAAAGTAATGGAATCAATCATCAACCAATTCATTACTTTTCACTTAGAAACAAACAACCTACTCTCTAATAAACAATTTGGTTTCAGGAAAAAATTATCATTTAACTTACAACTTCTCCACTGTAAAAATATATGGACTACAAATCTTGATCAAGGCAAAACAATAGATGCAATCTACATAGACTTCTGCAAAGCTTTTGACTCAGTAGTACACAATAAACTTCTCCTAAAACTAAAATCCTATGGCATTTCAGGATATGGATATCTATGGATATCTGCTTTTCTGTCTAACAGACAACAAGTGGTCAGAATTGGCAATGCTCTATCAAATCCTGTTCCTGTCAAGAATGGCGTTCCTCAAGGCAGCGTTCTTGGACCAACACTCTCCATACTATACATAAATGATCTTTGTGACCATATCTCAGGTAATTGTGTTCTCTTTGCTGATGATGTCAAACTATTTAACACCACCGACAATACATCTACCATTCAAAAAGACCTTCATCATCTAACCGCTTGGTCTAAAACTTGGCAACTCCAAATCTCAACCAGCAAATGCTCAGTCTTACATATTGGAAAAAGAACCCAAACGCTAAGTACATACTTGATGGACATTACCTTACAGATGACCCCCACCCTGTTAAAGACCTTGGAGTTTTCATATCAAATGATCTAAGTGCCAAAGCCCATTGCAACTACATAGCAAAAAAGGCTCTAAGAGTTGTAAAGCTAATTTTGCGTAGCTTCTTTTCCAAAAACACCACACTACTAACCAGAGCATATAAAACATTTGCTAGACCAGTTCTTGAATACAGCTCACCTATCTGGAACCCTCACCACATTTCTGACATCAATACAATTGGACATGTCCAGAAATATTTTACAAGAAGAGTTCTCCACTCCTCTGAAAACAACAAAACACCTTATCCCACCAGACTTGAAATCCTAGGCTTAGAAAACTTAGAACTCCGTCGCCTTCGACAAGATCTAAGTTTAACTCATAGAATTGTAATGTCCTTCCTGTTAAAGACTACTTCAGCTTTAATTGCAATAATACAAGAGCAACCAATAGATGTAAACTTAATGTTAACCGCTTTAATCTAGATTGCAGAAAATATGACTTCTGTAACAGAATCATCAGTGCTTGGAACACTTTACCTGACTCTGTGGTCTCTTCCCATAATCCCAAAAGCTTTAACCAAAAACTTTCTACTATTGACCTCACCCCATTCCTAAGAGGACCATAAGGGGCGTGCATTAGAGCACAAATGTGCCTACCGTTCCTGTCCTATTGTTTTTTCTTTCTTCATATATATATATATATATATGCTTATACCTCCTTATATTTCCTCATATATATGTTTATATACTATATAATCTTTTTGTGTGATGCTTATATATATATTGTTGTGACAAAATAAATAAAATAAAAAATAAAATAAAAATATTTTATCATTATAATGCATAATAATTACCTTTTGGACGAACATCTTGTACATATTTTTCTTACAGTAAAATTGATATAATAGACTACTTATGTGGTTCTTTTTTTATTTTTATTTTATTTATATTTATTTATTTCTGCTTTCAAGTCCATCTTGATTTCTGACAACTGGCCAAGTCCCTGCAGTTTTCTTGGCAAGATTTTGGAAGTGGCTGCCATTGTTTTCTTCCTAGGGCTGAGGGAGTTATGAGCCCAAGGTCACCCAGTTGGACATGGGAATCTAGCTACTAACAATTATTGCTTTTCCTATGTTCCAGGATATATAATAGTATTGAGTTTTTATGATCCTGGTTCCTAAGACAATTAATTAATAATGATAAATAAAAGAAAATGAAGACAGTAAAAAGATTTGGGAGTTTAAAATTCAAACAGAAAGTCATCTGTCAAAGAAGTCCCCCAGAGTCAATATTGCACAGGATATTGCACAATATTGTACAAGCCAAAAATTGGGGATTTTGGATGTTGCAGCTCAGGAAATAACAAAATAGAAGAGAAAGAATAAGGTGAAAAACATAAAATACAAAGACCTGCAAACAGAAATAGAACCACTATGCCAAAAACAAGTAACCAGAAGTAATAGACACCTTGAGAGCAATTCCAAAACATCTGGAACATCATTGAATACCATTGGCAATGACAAATCCCATCATTCAACTGCAAAAATCAATTTTATTTGGAACAGCTTACATCTGTTTACATAGGCAAAAAAACCAACATGCACAGGTACCGTATATGTGGTACCTTGCTCAATAGTAGTACCTGTGAGAGGGATCTTAGAGTCCTAGTGGATAACCATTTAGATATGAGCCAGCAGTGTGCAGCAGCTGCTAAAAAAGCCAGCACAGTTCTGGGCTGCATAAACAGAGGGATAGAATCAAGATCACGTGAAGTGTTAGTGCCACTTTATAATGCCTTGGTAAGGCCACACTTGGAATATTGCATCCAGTTTTGGTCGCCGCGATGTAAAAAAGATGTTGAGACTCTAGAAAGAGTGCAGAGAAGAGCAACAAAGATGATTAGGGGACTGGAGGCTAAAACATATGAAGAACGGTTGCAGGAACTGGGTATGTCTAGTTTAATAAAAAGAAGGACTAGGAGAGACATGATAGCAGTGTTCCAATATCTCAGGGGTTGCCACAAAGAAGAGGGAGTCGGGCTGTTCTCCAAAGCACCTGAGGGTAGAACAAGAAGCAATGGGTGGAAACTGATCAAGGAAAGAAGCAACTTAGAACTAAGGAGAAATTTCCTGACAGTTAGAACAATTAATAAGTGGAACGACTTGCCTGCAGAAGTTGTGAATGCTCCAACACTGGAAATTTTTAAGAAAATGTTGGATAACCATCTGACTGAGATGGTGTAGGGTTTCCTGCCTGGGCAGGGGGTTGGACTAGAAAGCCTCCAAGGTCCCTTCCAACTCTGTTGTTATATTATATTATATTATATTATATTATCTTTCAATGATAACATATCACTATCAAGCAATGACATCTGCCTATCTCAGGTCATTGGGAAACACTCAATAGGTGGATAAAAATGGCAAATCTTGTCTAAACAGCTAATCTTAATAGAGTGATAAAATTGCTAAAAGCAAAACCAAACATTGCAAACACCGTCTAACCCATCAATACCTGGTCATACCTATGATACAATACACTGCAGGATTGTTTAACTGGACATAATTTGATTTGGATAGTTTGGACTGAAGAAGAAGAAAACTGATGACTAACATTATTCATTACATCCCCATAATGATATTGATTATACTTGCCTTGCAGAAATGGATGCAGACAGTTTCTTCAAGTCAAACAAACTGTTGAAGACAAAAATTGATATATTAGCTGATTATGTAAAAGACAGTCAAGTTCAATCATTGGGGTACATTAAAAACTGGAACTCACTGAATGTACTGGAAATAAAACATGAATATCAAAATAATGTAATAAAAATAAGAACAGAACGCTGGCAAAGAAAAGCATTAGAATGGTTTCTTTCTACAAAAGATTAAGGGAAAAGTGAATAAAACAATAAATGTAGGAAGGGCATGTAAGGGTAAGATTTGTTCCCAACATCCTATCCTTCATAAAAGCCTAAAGACCTGGCTCTACCAGTTGGTCTGTAGACCTAGTATAGAAATTTTACTGTGGAGGTAGCTGCACAGTAGAAAACAGCCTTCACCCTTCACCCCACCTCCCCATTCTCTGCTTCCCATTTGCTCATCTGTTTTTAACTAATAATATCAATGTAATTTCTTTTATTTTCTTGATTTCTTGATTTATTTATTTATCTATTAATAAATAAGCCTGTTATTAAGAACACAGTAGCCTGCAATTACTGCAGGTTCGAGCCCGGCCCAAGGTTGACTCAGCCTTCCGTCCTTTATAAGGTAGGTAAAATGAGGACCCAGATTGTTGGGGGGGCAATAAGTTGACTTTTTAAAAATATACAAATAGAATGAGACTATTGCCTTATACACTGTAAGCCGCCCTGAGTCTTCGGAGAAGGGCGGGGTATAAATGTAAACAAAAAAAAAATAGATATTGTTTTATTTTATCATTCTGTTATTTTACTATCAGTTTGTTCACACTTTTTTTTTATCTGTTCCTTTGTTATTGTTATAAGCTCCTTAGAGTAACACTAAGGTAAAGTAAAGGTAAATATCCCCCTTACACATATGTGCTAGTCATTCCCGACTCTAGGGGGCGGTGTTCATCTCCGTTTCAAAGCTGAAGAGCCAGTGCTGTCTGAAGACGTCTCCAGGGTCATGTGGCTGGCATGACTAAACATACCATATGACTAAACATAACATATGACCAAAGGCATATGGAACACTGTTACCTTCCCACCAAAGGAATTTTTCTACTTGCATTTTTTACAATTTGCTTTTGAACTCCTAGGTTGGCAAAAGCTGGGAGTAATGTCATTTCACCCCGTTCGGCGGCTCTAAGGATTCAAATCACTGAACTACCGAACTTTCAATTGACAAATGCGGCATATTAGCCACTGAGTCACCATGTCTCCTGTAGAGTAACCCTATGCTGAGGCAAATAAATTTAATAACGGATAACAATTAGACACAAGAACAGTTTTTTCCCAAATGCCATCACTCTGCTAAACAAATAATTCCCTCAACACTGTCAAACTATTTACTAAGTCTGCACTAATATTAATCTTCTCATCATTCCCACCACCCATCTCCTTCCATTTATGACTGTATGACTGTAACTTTGTTGTTTGTAGCCTTACGATTTATATTGATATTGTTTCCTGATTGCTTATTTGTACTCTATGACTAGCATTAAGTGTTGTACCTTATGATTCTTGATGAACATATCTTCTCTTTTATGTATGCTGAGAGTATATGCACCAAGACAAATTCCTTGTGTGTCCAATCACACTTGGCCAATAAAGAATTCTATTCTATTCTATTCTATTCTATTCTATTCTATTCTATTCTATTCTATTCTATTCTATTCTATTCTATTCTATTCTATTCTATTCTACTGTATTCTACTCTACTCTACTCTACTCTAATAATAATATAACATGGATCATTTAAAAAAGAAAGTGAAGATTTTTTTAATTGAAAAAGTTTTACAAGATTCTTTCCCCCATACACCCCCTCCCCCCAACTCTAACCCTTCCCCTCCCTCCTCCCTCCTTCCCCCACCCCCTCCCCAACTTGACTTCCCAGAGCAAATACAGGGTATCATATCTAACAATCATAAACTAAAATATGCTAATTAACATAAAATCCCTCTTTTTGAACCTCAACTCCCCTTTTCCATAAAAAAACAAGAAAAAGGAAAATATTAATACTAATACAATTACCTTCTATTCATTTAAAAGCTATTTAGTATTTTGTTATTTCAATCTCCATTATACATATCTTTCAAAAATAATATTTCAAATATGCTGATAATTCTACCTTCTATTCTAAGTCCATTAAGTTTAAAATCCAATCTTCTGTAATAAACAGTATCCCATCTTCCAATGTTGTAATATCAAAAATTATTCCTCAGTATACCTTATAATCCATCATATTTATATATCCATCATACATAATAATAAACATCATCTTTCCTTATATAAATTTAACATTTACCTCATATTCTTCCCCATATTCCCCATACTATAAATTTCTAAACAATGTACACCCCATTTATCATACAATCCATAACTTCTTTCTACTTTTTATATTCAGATATATCGCTTATAATTTACCCGATCCCATGAAAGGAAAGTCTTTTCATTTGAAAATATTACTTCTTTACTCCTTGCTCTTTACATTTAATAGTTACAATCATACTTTGATTCTTCCGTACGGCTTTCTGTTTCTTCTCCCAAATTTACAGCCTCAATTTTAGGTTGTATTTGCTTTGCTTCCTTTTCCCCTTTTTTAAGCATTCCCACCTCTCCTTTCATCTTAACGTCTAACAATGGCAAACTTCCAATCTTCAATACTTTAGTATAAAAATCTCTTGCTTTAAAAAATGTATTAAGATAATATTTCCCTCCCTTATAGTTTACTGTTAATTCAGCTGGTACATTCCATCTGTACTGTATCTGGAGATTTCTAAGCTGATCCACCTAAAAAGCATATTATTTTCTATTTCTTAACATTTTAGGAGGAATTTCTTTCAATACCAATATCTCTTGTCCCAATATTTGAATTTTATTTCTATAAGAAACTTGTGAAATTTCATTCCTAATCTTCCTAGATGTAAAATAAATTACTACATCTCTTGGCAAATGTCTCTGCTTTGCAACCAATGAATTAACACGGTAATTTTTTTCAATTTGGATTTCAAAGTCCACTGGTTCCTGTCCAATCAGCTATGCAAAAGCTCTGCAAAAATCTTTTTTAAATCCTCTCGTTTATTTTCTTTCAAACCTCTTACTCTCAATGCAAATTTCATAACTCTGTATTGCAATAGAACCCACTCTTCTTCTGCTCTCTCCGCCTTAATCTGGAGCACCTCTATTTTATTTTTTGTCCAAATTAACTTGATTCATTTCTTCAACTCTGTCATCCAACTGCTTTATATTCTCCGCCTTGGTCTGAAGCTCCTCTATTTTGCTTTTTAAGTTTGAATTAACTTGATCCATCTTTTCCACTTTTTCATCCAATTGTTTTGTGTATTCAACCAAAGTCTTAAATGCTGCCACCATTTCTTCTCTTATCTCTTCATCCTCAGCTGCAACAAAGTCTTTAATTTTCAATATTTTCTCCTCAATTTCCTTAATTTTTTATCCCGAACAGAAATTTGAGCCTTCAGAAATTCCTTCAGCTCCTCTTGTAATTTATGTAGTTGAACTAACGGTGCTCCAACTTCCTTGAAAACAGCAGGCTGTATTTGTACAAAAGCCATCCTACTTTAATTTTATATTTTGAAAAAAAGTCAAAGTCTTTTCATAAGCACAGTATTTAGGTTAAATAAGTCAGTTGTATAATCCTTCCAGCTTTCATTGACTTTCACTTTCATACCCATTACACTCAGATGCCATTTCCTTTCTTTTCAAATGGAATCCACACACGGGGTTGAGGTCTGGTACTTACATCTACCTTGCCTCCTGACATTGCTCTGTCTGGTTAAGTCAGAAATCCATTTAAACTCAATATTGATCGCAGATGTGGTCACGGCATTTTGCTCTGCCAAAAAAGACAGAGGCGTCCTGGATTAGGAGCTCTTCAGGTTCCCAAGGGAGCTCTCCCCTTCAAGCCTCCAGGATCATTCCTGGTGCTGTTGGGGGGGGTTCTACCTCTACCTGATCCCTCTTCACCTGGGGGAAAGGTTTCCAAGCCACTAGACAGCTGATTTTTGCTATCTTAGCAGCTCTACACAATCAGGGCTGGCGGTCTAAAAAGACTGTGCTCAATGACCAGCGGAGCCATAGGAAGTCCCAAGAAACTGAAGATTTTGACTGCTCAAGAGTAAGCTATTTGAATACATTCAAGGCAAGCATTGAAAAATCATTATTTGTGCAGATTGCACAAAGAAGCAGAAAAAACAGTAGATCATATACTCAGCTTTGTGCAAGAAGGTTGCACAAACTGATTATAAACAATGATACAATTGCCAAAATGATTCACTTTTTCATTTGTTAAAATTATCATGTCCTAGTAATTAAAAATTGGTGAGAACATATAATTGAAAAAGAAGTTAAAATGAGGAGGTGGAAATTTCTAAATACAAACTGATAAAATCTGGGTGCAAAAAAATGGCTAAAAAAATGTAGTTAATTTATGTGGCAATACCAGAAGGTATTAGACAAAGAATTTGAGAAAATCACTGTATCAAAATCTGACATAAATCTGACAGTCTATGGTGGTCTCAGTGTGTACATATCAAAACTTCTTGGACAGTATTTTGAAAATTGGTGCCTTGTCAAAATTTCCATCTGACAATTATATTGCTTGGATCTGCACATATGCTATAGAGCACTGCACACCAGAACAACTAGACTCAAGAACAGTTTTTTCCCGAAGGCCATCACTCTGCTAAACAAATAATTCCCTCAACACTGTCAAACTATTTACTAAATCTGCACTACTATTAATCTTCTCATAGTTCCCATCACCAATCTCTTTCCACTTATGACTGTATGACTGTAACTTTGTTGCTGGCAATCCTTATGATTTATATTGATATATTGACCATCATTTGTGTTGTAAATGTTGTACCTTGATGAAGGTATCTTTTCTTTTATGTACACTGAGAGCATATGCACCAAGACAAATTCCTTGTGTGTCCAATCACACTTGGCCAATAAAAAAATTCTATTCTATTCTCCACGATATCTTAGGTTCTTGGGAAGAACCTGATGTGCTTGAAGGTCAACACCAATTAAAGAATTGGCAGCTGTAATGTGTATTTAATAATAATATTCCAGATCCCTGAGAAACACTTGACAGGTAGACAAAAATGCCATATTCATTCTAAACATTTGGATGACTTATGTGACCAATCATAATCTTAGAAATGTATAAAGCTGGATGGCATGCAATAAAAGCAATAATAACAATAGCAATTAAAAAACTAAATGTCAGAAGAAAAAACATAGCTAAAGCAGTCAAACAAAATCTACCATACACTGTAACCCAAGAATTGGGAAAGGCCCTGGGGTTTTTTGGGGGTGGTGGAGGTTCTTAAACACAGCCAGGGTAGGCGCCAGACTACATCTTGTGGGATGTATTCCAGATGAAGCTACTGTCACTGAGACAGCATGCTTCCTAACTTCCCTTGAATGAAACTGCTTTAAAGATCAGATGCCAATTCAGGACAAGCTGGGGAGAAGCCCTGGAAAACCAATAATACTTTACATAGCCATATATGCCATGAAAGCATATTACCATATATGTTACTATGCATATTATCACATATGAGAGCCAATTTGGGCTAGTGGTTAGTGGCACTAGGCTACAAAGTAGGAGAGTCCCACCTTAGCTGTGAAAGTCAGCAGTGTGACTTTGGGCCAGTCACTCTCCATCAGCCCAATCCACCTCATAAGGTTGTTTTGAGAAAATTAGAGGAAGAACATGTGTTGGATATGTCTACCACCTTGTGTTATTTGTCAAAATAATAAAGGCAGGAAAGAAAGAAAGAAAGAAAGAAAGAAAGAAAGAAAGAAAGAAAGAAAGAAAGAAAGAAAGAAAGAAAGAAAGAAAGAAAGTGTTTTGTAGTAACTAGCAATCACCCAGAAATCCACTGAAAACCACTGCAACTCATCCAAGATCAAAGATATTACATGGGCTTGACAATGTATAGCCTTCATTGTTCACAGCACTGCATTTTGAACCAGCTGCAGCCCATGCAGAATGCCCTGGAGTAATCCATTTTTTCCAGTTCTTCCCTTAGCTTCCTATCCTCAAAAGACACAGGTACGAACTAAGACAGTTGATAAAGCATGTTCTTTAAAGAAAAAAGAGAAATATTACGTAGCCAAAACCATGTTCATTTGTTTTCTGTAACATTGGACTATGATTATTCAGCAGTATCCAGATTTTCAATGGTAATTCTATACAGCTTTAAGGGCTAAATAAAAACATTGCCAGGGTCACATTCAATTGTACTGTGTGAGTGATCTCCCCCCACCCCCACCCCCACCCATGGCATTAATGTAACACGAACATCATTTGTCCCACCTTTATTTACACATTACTATTACATTTTTATGTAATAATTCAAATAATTACCAACTTTATGTCAACAATATATATAATATTGTCACACTGGAAATTCACTGCTTTTTTCACCAGTTTAGAAGTTTTCATCTTTAACAATCTTCACATTTCAGCACTAAAAGGTCCAGTTTCATCGCTGTATAGCAGTTGTGCCATTTGTTGATACAATTGCAGAGTTCAAAAGCTCTGTTTCTAATAAAACATTTATGATTAGTGAAAATGCTTTTAGTCTGTGGATGTGTTGGTTCATCAGGTAAACAGACGTAAGACACCCATCACAATTTTCAGAATACATATTATTAATCCAGTAGTAGCTGATGAAGCCATTACAGTCTGCCATGGAAATCCTCCTTTGCTCATTAATCAGCAGGCCTATAAATAACATCAACATTGCATCAGCTTTCTATGCAGTTTTGCAGTCTCTCAAGGTAAAAGCTATAGTAGCCATTTCAATACCTGTAATACTATATCACCTATAAGGAAGCTGAATCAAAGAAAGTATTTTCCAAATTTATATTTTAAAATCTATATATCAAATTTTTAAGCTATTAAGTTTAACAAAACCATTTAAAACATTTCATAGTATTGTGGGATGCTGATGTTTGTGAAAACATTGATCTGATGGCTAAAACAAGATATAATTGGAGAATCTGATTGTAAATAACAATCATTTAGTCATAAATAAAATATTTTCCAATTGTTTGCTAGCGCAAATATTGCTAATGCAACGTTTATATCTATCCAATTATCACTACCACTCCTTCTGTACATATTGCATACATGGCAACTGATATATACAATTGCAACTATATCACAATTATATGTATATTTTCAATGAAAATACTTTGCAGACATATACACAATACATGAACCTGTTTCATATATATCATATTTAATACAGTTACATAACTCTTTCAGGTTGATGTAGAAAAGCATCTACTAAAAATAATTCTCATTCTGATATGTATTATTATGTATTCTGATATGTATTAATTTATCTTAGATGGGCAAAAATCATAACATCAACATTACATTAAGTGAAAATCAGCATGCTTTTCTGCAAAACTATATCCTGATTTATTAACCTTTCAGAATACCAACAACATGCATGATGATCAAAGTGATAGGATATTTAAAGTTTTTTTGACCAAATGCTTATGGTGCAAGTTGTCATAGAAGAAGAAAACTCCTCTTATGGATCAAATATCTCTGTCCTGTCTGCTTTTTTAAAAAAAAAATCAATAATGCAAGTAATACGCCAAAGGACTTTGTAGTATAAGACATTAACAATGAAAAACAGATAAAAATTCCACAGGTTTATATCACATCTATCCTTTGTGAATAAGGATAGAGAAAACAAGTATTACTGCAAAGGAAGGAAGACACCAGGCCAATGTCCAAAAGGTTTCAATTGAATGCAAACTCAAGGCATTTTTCCAAACAATAAAAAGGAAAAGAAATCAATAGAAAAGAAAGTACAGAAAACTTTAAAAATCATTAATTTAAATATAGGCTTCCGGTTGATACCAGTAGTCATTCAACAAAGAGATGAGGTCCTTGGGTAAGCTTGGTTGCTGCCATTTTATCAAATTCCTATTCCACAGCCATTAGCTTAAATCTGCAATGAAGAGACTTTTAGTAAAGTTCTTGTATACTATTATCTTACTAAAAAGGTAATCCCTGCAGCTATGGTTAGGCAGGTAGTTATTAAATGAGCTAAAAAACTTAGAACCTGAAAGTTTTAAATTCTGGTGCTTCAATTGTACTATGTAACAAGGTTGACTCAGCCTTCCATCCTTCTGAAATCAGTAAAATGAGGACAGATTGTTGGGACAATATGTTGACTCTGTAAATTGCTTAGAGAAGGCTATAAAGCACTATGAAGTGGTATATAAGTGCTATTGCTATTTATTTCAACCCTTTGCTTGACTCTATTTGGGTTTTTTTCTTTTTTTTCTTTCCTTTTGATTTATGTTGTTCTGAATAATCCTTTTTCTCTATAAGGAAGCACAGCACATGTTTGGATGGTGAAGTGCTTTCATTTGACTTAATATTAATATTGGACTCTTTAAAAAACTAATGGTAAAGGTTCCCTCGCACATATGTGCTAGTCATTCTAGGGGCTGGTGCTCATCTCCATTTCTAAGCCTAAGAGCCAGTGTTGTCTGATGACAATTCCATGGTCATGTGGCTGGCATGATTAAATGCCCAAGGCACATGGAACACTGTTACCTTACCACCAAGTGGTCCCTATTTTTCTACTTGCATTTTTTACGTGCTTTTGAACTGCTAGGTTGGCAGAAGCTAGCACAAATAACGGGAGTTCATTCTATTATGCAGGGATTTGAACTGGCAAACTGCCAAATCTTTCTGATAGACAAGCTCAGGATCTGAGCCACCATGTCCCCTCATTGGACTCTTACCACAGATTTTTTGTACTTTTTGAATTTGCAAAATATTTGGAATTTATCTCCTTTGAATTTTTCTTTTAACCTTGGATTGAAATACCCAGATAATATTTATTGTTCTCATCTGCTTCAATGTTTTTTGTTCCCTGATCAACTTACACAGAGTAACAATTTATCAGATTACAGGCAAGTGACGGTAGCTGAAATCTAAGAAAAGATTGTTGGGTAGTAGGCAGCTTTAGGTTGAAAGTTATTTTTTTAAAAAAAGTTTGATTAGATGATAATAGCCATGGAAAATATGCAGAGGCATTTAGTTTTGAATAAAAATTCACAAGAAGACTCTGGTGTGAAAGTTGCAGACCAAAGAGATATCCCCACAGCTGAAGAACTAATTGAGTTGATCCCATACATCTCTTTGAAGTTCAAGCCTGCATATCTTTATAATACTAAGAGTCTGCCTGAATGGGAAGTGACAAACTCTTTTTTACTACGAACAGTGAGGGAGATTGGAGGATGGGTTTATTATATCTAACTGGAAACTACTCTGGACTTTGCTGGGAAAATAGAACCACTGTGGAGAGTAAATCTATTATATTTAATCAGGCAAAAATTGATAAGAGATGGCATTAAGAAACAAATATGGATATTTGATCCAGGACAAATTACTTTTAACTTTGGGGATGATTTGGAATAGATAATAAACTGTGGAAAACTTTCTATGAGTGGATTACAATAATGGTTTATTAACAGAAAGTTTAATCTTGTCATTATTATGGATCATTCCACAGTCAGCCAGATGTTCAAACTGGATTTGGCATTTTTGTCTGCCTATTGAGTCCTTTCCAAAGACCTGGGATAGGCAGAGGTGGATGTTTTATAGTGTTACAAATTTAGTCCCAGGATGGAAGCTGTTCCCATTAAAGTTGTCTTTTGCAATTGACTGATGGAAATTTGTCAATGCCAATAGTGTTCAAGAGTGCTCCAGTTGTTTTGGGATTGCCCCCAAGGCACCTATTACTATTGGTACTATCCTTGCTTGCCTTTGCCACAGTCATTCTATTTTTATTTGTAGGTCTTTGTATTTTGTTATCTTCTCCAATTCTTTCTCTTCTACTCTTCTGTTTCCAGGCATTGCCACATCCACTATCCAGACTTTTTTGTTTTTCTTATTGACAATTGTTAAGTCCGTGGTGTTATGTGGCAGGTGTCTGTTTGTCTAGATTCTGAAGTCCCAGAGCAATTTAACTTCTTCATTTTCTATGACTTTTTTCTATTTTATGGTCCCACAAGTTCTTGCTTACAGGCAAATGATATTTCTTGCAGATCTTCCAATGCACTATTGTTGGTACTTTGTTATGCCGCTGCTTGTAGTCAGTCTGTGTGATCTTCTTGCAGCAGCTTACCAGGTTGGTCCACTGTTTCTTCAGCTTTCTTTCTGGCTTTGTATGCATTTGTCCTTAAGGCTTGATTTTGTGCAGCCAGAATTAGTCCATCATCATCATCATCATCATCATCATCATCATCATCATCAAATTAGTTCACAGTCAAAGGCAAAAAAACCCCACACTTTTTCTCCCAATATTATTCTAAACTATTTTATTATTCTGATATAGGACAAGGACTTCGTGGCATCATCAGTAATATCTAATTCCTTGCCTTAATCAAATGTTGAAATGGAACACAGGAGATGATAATTTATCTGTTATTTCAGGTAACAACATGTTTTGGGGTTGTCCTAACTTTATTCAATTGCTTAGTCACTGTAACATCACTATCGCTACTATATAGTTTGCCAAAGCTCTTCCCTGAGCAGCCTGCTGTATTGTCTCCATCATCAGATATATCTCAGACGTTATTTTCATTTTTAATTAGCCTGTCAATGGCAAACTGGTGAATAGAATTTAACTTGAACCTTTCAAAAGTTGAAAAAGATGTATTTAAACAGAAGAGGTGGTGAACAGTTAGCTGGATTCCAAGCACAACCTTGATAAGCAGTGATGAATTAAAACAACAAACAGGCTGCCCTTTATAACACTCTCATCACCACTGGCCTCCTTCTACTGCACTTTAGTTTCAATGAAACATGCGCCGAAACAGCAGTGGAACTTTAGAGTCAAAAACTTGTTGTTGTCAATTATTTAGCATTCCCATAAACCATTAGGGGTCGTCAAAAATATCTTTAATTGATTCCATCTCTACCTACACTACTTATTATTTATTACTATAACAAACTTCTCCATGGGAACAGCTAATTGTGCCTCCCCAGTGGCCACTTTCAGTGGAATAAGCATTGTACTGTGATGCCTAAGACGCTGTTGAAAGGTCTACAGTATTTGGGCTTTGATTAAAACTGTATTATATGTGCACATCATCAGGCACTGAGAAAACAAAACACTATATATATATTAAAGGCCCTTGTGCTAAAGAGCTTAATGTATCTTTCTTTCTTTTTTTTGGTGGGGAGAGGAGAAAGAGAGAGAGAGAGAGAGAGAGGTGGGGAGGGAGATTTTCAGTATCAAAAAAGCAAGAGAATATTTTCATGCCCTCTAGGGAACACATTTGTAATAGGAATAATACTGTATTCTCGTGCACAATAAGCAGACAAAGTGCACCAGCTGCAATAAGAAAACATTTTTCTCTCTGATACACAAGTAGCAATTGTGGTTTTAGTTGCACTTTTTTTTTAAAAAAAATGTCTTGATATTATTATTTTTTAAAGGAATTGTTAATCTGATCTATAATAGAAAAGACAGATGTTAAGTAAATAATAGACTACACTTGGAGTGAATTGTTTTGTTAAAAAAAAAAGATTCCATCAGAAATGCCTCACAACAACAACAAAAAAGGATGATCAGGACAATAAAACATCCATGTTTATGTTTTCGAGCATGCAGTTGAGCAAGATGTGAAATAAAATCAGCTGAATTATTATTTCACTGAATATTTTCACAACAGATGTAAACACTCTAAACAAAGGTGATTGTTTTAACATCTGGAAGTATGAAAATGGTGTTTTGTACATGTGGGTGTGCCTTTGGGTATCCTTTAATATTTTGTGGTTAAAAGTATAGTATTTAAATGAGACATAATATTGAAAATGATTTCTGAAGTATGAAATAATTACTTATTAATGTAGATAAATGGATGATAATTACAGTAATAATATTGTAATAATACAATACAATTTATTTAAGGTTTCATTTTTTTCCAAAGGTTGGATTTGACCTTTCAGCACTTAAAAGTAGTTCAGAGACAGAACCATTGAAATGCCAGAGACTGAACTCTAAAAAATAGGTAGGTTCAAAAAAATTTTTTTTATGTATACTGTCATTTAATTATTTGTAA
The DNA here is from genome assembly GCF_028640845.1 of Ahaetulla prasina. Classification (NCBI taxonomy): domain Eukaryota; kingdom Metazoa; phylum Chordata; class Lepidosauria; order Squamata; family Colubridae; genus Ahaetulla; species Ahaetulla prasina. The sequence goes on from NC_080542.1 coordinate 99,393,815, forward strand.
CTGTTACCATGCATTTAAAATTATCTTTGAAATATTAATTTTATTTAAGAGCCTTAGTAGTCATACCATTAAGTACCATTATGTTCATAGAATGCTCATTTACATAAATGGAGGAAAATGTTAGAATATATTTTTTGGGGGGAAAAAAACATTGGAAATGCAGTTCATTTGTAGGCAAAAAGTACTCTCCCTGATGACACATTCTTCATTCAGCGGAGACAAAGGGAAAACTATCAAAGATTATTTTGTCCATCTTCTCAGGTTTCAGTAATTGAAATTCCCTCAAGTGTCTCCATTACTCAAACTAGACAAATTGTGTAGACCAAATCTTGATAGATATGAGTATATCTGTCCTCAAAATGTCTTTCAAGTTCATCTCGGCAAGCTACCTCCAGGCCAAATTGCAAAAACCCATGCCCAGCATTCAGAAACAATTCATCAGATGGCACTGAGAAGATCACTCATTAAAGACTCCGTGACAAGTTCTAATATGTTCAATTGGTTTCATTCTGATTTTAACTCAATGAACATTCCAAACAACCTTGTCCTCCTCAGCTGCATTACAGAAATAAAATAAATTCATCAGACATGAGAACAGAAACTCCAATTGATGCCATTTTTCTACATTCAAAGAGTAATTTGGGTAGCATTCATGAATCTCTTGAAATTGATCGATCTTCTAAAATAGGGTAGTTTGGCTTGCATGAACTTAGAAATATCAGGGATTCTTCAGGATATTATTATCTAGTATATTTAAAAGAGAAATGATTTTGCAATCATTTTTACAAACTACTTTAAGATATCTTTGATATTTTCTGACATTTTTGTTTTGAAAATTTTCATTGTGAAAGCACTCATTACTGTAGCATGTGCAAAAATATGTCCTTATTGAATTAATATGATGGTCAGATTTTGATTGCAACAGTAGCATACAGCACTACTGTGTGTGTGTGTGTGTGTGTGTGTGTGTGTGTGTGTGTATTGCAAACTATCCTAAAAATATGAGTTCCAGGTGTAGCTATAAAAGAAGTGACAGACCTCACAATCTCCAGAACTTAAAATATATTATCCATTTAGCTTTCATTAGCCTCTACTAACATCGTCAAAGTGTAAAAACTACCATCTAAGAGATATTTATCTTTATGCATCATTGATCAATTTATCCATGGGCAAACTCCATCAATAGGCACAATGACCTGCTATCGGCTTACCAAGTATTGAGGCACAGGGAAACATCCTGCAGGATGAGCAGAGACCAATTTCTATTTGGGAGTAGTGATTGACAGCACACACACCTTTGATTTATCCTGTGTGAGCATAGCCAACCTGGGCCCAATGCTGAGGAGCCTGGCAGAGCAGCTTCAAGCCATAATAGGTATGGATAATGAGGAACAAGCCAGGCCAGTTACAAGATCATGGGCAAAACAACAAACAAGTTTGGTTGATATATCAAATGTACCTGTGAGGTAGAAGAGCGGTGGTGTGGAAAGGGTCTAGAGAGAATGCTGTTAATGCAATATCTGACAGCTCAGCCTCATTCCCTAGGGCTGGGCAGCCCAAGTGGTGCACAATAGGGTAGGAAGCTACAGGTGAGGAAGCAACAGGAGCTTCCATCGATTAACATGTCTGAAGTAAAAACTACAGAGCTAATTGTAGGTGGGAGGTGGGTGGATAGGCCTATCATGCGTGCAATGGCTAAATTTATCAATGATGCATAAAGATGAATATCTCTTCAATGGTAGTTCTGACAATATTAGCAAAGGCTAATGAAAGCTAGCTAGCTAGATGGATGGATGGATGGGGAGGAAGGAAGGGAGAGAGAGGGAGTGTTGTTATCATAACTATGGAAGAGAAAGACAACATAGTAATTTGAAAAAGACAACAGCAAAGAGAAATAGTGCCATAAAACAACTGTGAACAAGTCCCTAGAAGAGTAAATGTTAAAGCTTTTTGAAAAAAACATTTTATTCTCCTTCCCAAAAAGTTCTATTTTTAGTCTGAAAATTGAAATCAGTGAACATTTTGGCACAGTCCTATTATTAGGATATGCCATAAATAAAGTATGAAGCACATGTTCCAAAACAATTCTCCATTACAAAGCATTTTAAAAATAAATGTATAGTATCTATTTCTTCAATTGTACAATAGATTTTTCAACAGTGCTCTCTTAGGAAATGCTCATTAAGTTTTTCTGCCCTTGTTCTGCCATGTTGTGACAACATCATGATATCATTCTTGCCTTGAAACTTTAATTTAAACTATCCCTAGCCCATGATAATGCAGTGCCACAAAACAGATAAAGTAATATCCAATCTGAGGCCATTATAACCAAACACATTTTGTGCTGGCTGAAAAGTTGGGATGATAGGGAGATAGAGGTGAAAAATTATCCCCTGGCATTTCTCAGGTACTTAGCATGGATCATGAGAACAATTTTCTTACAGATGTTGTGATGTGAAAAAAAGTTTGAGATGAGGTCTAGCAAATAATGACATAATTTAAGTAATAATGTCAAAATAATTAAATCATGTTGAAAGCCAAAGTCTTTAAGATTGTTTCTATTTAATAATCATGACATACTGTAATAGAAACTAGCTGTGTAAAAGAAACCTATACCAGATTTCTGCACTAAAATATATTCAGCCGAATACAAGCAGTAAAATCGAATGGAATCAAATCAAAATCTGCAGAAAATATAGGAATGTTTCTACAAGATTTGTATATAAACTGATAATGATTTTACAATTTTAAAGAAAGGTATGAAAGAACTATAGAGCTGTGACAGCGCAGTGGTTAGAACGCAGTATTGCAGGCTAACTCTGCCTACTGCCAGAAGTCTGATCATGACCAGCTCAAGGTTGATTCAGCTTTCCATCCTTCTGAGAGTGGTAAAATGAGGACCCAGATTGTTGAGGGCAATATGTGAATTCTGTAAACTATTTAGAGAGTGCTGTAAAAAGCACTATAAAGCAGTATATAAGTCTAAGTGCTATTGCTATTATGGAATATGTTTTTAAAAGACATATTCTTTTCAAACTGAGGACTATATTAGGATTGTGTTTTGATTCAGATGAACCCAAACCTTGCAGAATGAAAGCTAGTTTGGGTTTTTTAGAAAGCAAAATATCCAGCCCAAAGGAAGGAAAGCAGTCCTTGAGCAAACTATTTATAAGAATAAGCAAAGAATAAAATGTGCTTTAAAATTCTGTATGTGCTTAATGTTAGTCACTATATGCATTTAGGGTTTTGTGTATGACCCTTTAATTTCCATTGCAAACTCTGATAGATTCAGTGCTATTGAAATGGATGGTACTAGTTTTCATCTGTATAGATGGTAATAGCTTTCATCCGTATATTTCAAAAAAATGTGTCTAACTAGAAAGTGCAATAGACTTTATTTGCTGAAGTTTATACTACATCCTATGAAGATGATTAGCTAACAAATCACATGACCTTGAATTGCATTACACAATACATAATTATATTATTATACAAAAGTAGACTATGTATTGTGTGATGCAATACATAATACAATACTATCTATCTATCTATCTGTCTATCTATCTATCTATCTATCTATCTATCTATCTATCTATCTATCTATCGAAGGAGACAGATGTATATTGTTCTACACTGATATATAGAACATGTGGAATCCATTGTTGTTTCTACATATGGTTCCTATTTTTGAGCTTACACAAAATGTTCAATAACACAGGTGCAGACATCTTAAGTGATTTAGAATTTGCCAAAGTGCATACAGTGTTGGTTAATTAGATTACTGCAATGGGAATAAAAAGAAGCCAAATAAATATTTCATTCTGCCATCTCAACTATAACATTATATATCATTGTTGCAAAATGTTTAGCAGTTTAACACATTTGTATTAATACATAATGCAGGACTTATTTTATATATTTGATCAGAATAAAAATAGAAGATTCAGTAACATGCTAATTTCCACAATGTCAATTGTAGTACAGAAAACCACCTAACATCAAAGACCTTTCCTTTTCAGTTAGCAAGAGACCGCATTGAGTAGAGGTCAGGGAGGTGTATAAAGAAATGAACCAAAAGAAGCCTTGGATATTTTAATTTTCTTTTTTGTTTGATGCAAAGCATTTTCTTCTAGACTCAATTCAATGTTAGCTTCAAGCATAATCACTGTTTATTAGCATCAAATAAGGTGTACTCAATCAGAAACTCTTATGCTTACAAATTCCATAGATATTGGTGCTACTGATTGGTACAACTGATTGGTGCTCATCTAAATGGATTAGCAGAATCAATATAAACTCCTGAAGCTAAAATAGGCAGAAAGAAGTAAAGGTTTTGATTAACTATTTCCAGTTCTCCCATCCTGTTTAGTCATCATTTTTGCCACTGCTACTGATTCTATATCTCTGCTGCCCCCTTCTTTTTTCTTTTTGTTCCTGACAATTCTTAAAGACAGTGATCATAAAAAGAATGCGGGATGATGGGTAAATCTGAAATGGACATTAAAGGAGAACAAATATCAGTTAGGCCATGTGAAGCATAAATGCAGAGAAATGGAGCTAAGCTAAGTATTTTAGTGCCAATTATTCTATAACAAATGAAATAGTGAATTATATTAACATAAATTCGTTTTATAAGGAAGAATTCCTGTAAATTGTGAAATGCTGCGAAATGGTTACGTTTATCTTAGGAAAGAGAAAAGGACACTAATTCTACTTTGAAACGTCTAATGATTTGGGCCTTCCAAATCTATTAAACTATTGAATAGAAATAGTTATAGGGAATCCTTGGATTACAATCTTTCATTCAATGTCTGTTCAAAGTTACAACAGGGCTGAATAAGGAGGAATTATGATGGGTCTGCAGAGTTCCAACAATGTCCCTGTTGTGATGTGATTGCTAGTGATTATGTCATAGCAAGTCACAGTCACATGATCATGATTTTCAATATTCCCTACCAATTTCTCAATAGCAAAGTCAATGGGAAAGACAACAGGAAGTTGGAAGTTGTGATCACAAGAGGTCCTTTAATGACCTGTGCAGTCCTCTTTTAATGACAAGAGGTCATGTTTTATCACATCATTTAGTGACAAGAGTTTCCAGTCCCATTGGCTATCATTACCTGAGGGCTACCATATATTACAGGATAATCAGGGATGTGATTATGTCATTACTTCACTTCTCAGAAGACAAATTTATCAATGTTTTGCTGCTGGATAACAATCCATTAGCCATAGGATTTAATCAAATTAATTTAGAAAATAGGTATTAAAATAATTTCTTTGATATTAACTTTTCTGCAACTTGTTTCAACATAATTTTTGGCAGCCTGTACTTAACATCATCCATGTTACTTAAGCATGGAATCTAACCTAGAAAATCTGGAACCTTATTCACTGGCCTTGAGTCAGAATCATATTATTTACTTCAAATCTTTTTAAAATCATCTTTCACTTAGAATTATTTTGTTCTTTGAGACACAGATGAGACTAGAAAACAAAGTATTACATTGGTTTGCTTATCACAGTTATCAATGTACTTGTCTCTCTGAAATTTCCTGTGCTAACAGAAAGGAAATAGACAGGAAATGCATGTTTTGACTTTGCTGGTTGCTCTGAACAATGAATCACTGAATCATAGAATGTAGGAACTGAAAGGACATCTAGTCCAGCCCCTATTTGTTAACAATTCTTAGTGTCAGGAAATTCCATTTAATATTTAGCCTGATTCTTCTTTCTTTTGATTTTAACCTTTTGGTTCTTGCTATGTGATTCTGTGATTCTGCTCCTAGTTGTTCTAAGTACCTTTTAAAGCATTTCCAGAATATGACATAATATCCCAAGTGGTTGAAGTTATTATTTTCAATAATGTAGTTGCAAAGCCTCTGTTAGTTGAGAACCAATTTGTTGTAGTGGTAAAGGTCCTGGCCTAGACATCAGGAGAATGCAAGTTCAAGTCCTGCCTTAGGCATGAAAACCAGTTGGGTGACTTTCGGACAATCACACTCAGTCCACCCAAGCCCACTTGTTATGTGAGAGTATTAGGTAGCTAAATAGTTAGATAGCCTCCCAGCAAGTTGGGTTCATGGAGGGTGCTGCTTTGCACCCTTGGAGTTTCCCAGGCATCCATCCTTCCTTCCTTCTTTCTTTCCTTCACATTCTAAATATTTTGTTACTTTTTATTCTGATTTAAAAGTATAATAAAGGTTGTTAAAAACAAACAAATGAACCATTGAACAAATCAACCAAGAGTTCTCACTTGACGGACAAATGACCAGGAATGAATGATACTTTGGACAAATAATGCACATACCTAGCTCTCTGGAGAAGGTTCAAAACCTGGAAAGGCAGTTCTTTGGAAAAGAAGAAAGTTCACTTGAGAATGCTATAAAGGTGGTTGTGGTGGAATGGAATGGAATAGAGGTATTTCACGGGAAGAGTACTCCACTCCACTACTCACAATAGAATCCCTTGTGCCACCAGACTTGAAATTCTGGGCCTGGACAATCTGGAACTGCACCACCTGTGGTCTGATCTAAGCAAAGTACACAAAATTGTCTGCTACAGTATCTTACCTCTCAATGATTTCTTCAGCTTCAATCACAATAATACAGGGGCAAACAATTGATACAAACTCAAGATAAACCACTCCAAACTCAATTGCAGAAAATACGACTTCAGTGGTCAACACCTGGAATGCTGTACCTGACTTCGTTGTTACAGCCTCAAACCATCACAGCTTCAACCTCAAACTGTCTAAAGTGGACCACATCCCATTCCTAAGAGGTCCGTAAAGGGAGCGTGCATAAGTACACCAGCGTGCCTAGCATCCCTGTCTTATTGTCCCCATTTATCTGTACATACTTAGTAACTTATCACCTTCTCTTAAAAGACAACAAATGAACTTTTCTTTTTAGATCCCATCTCTTATCTTCAAATAAATTCTTAAAGCCTTGCTGTTCAGTTCTGATAGCAAAAATCCATTAAGGGCTACCAGAAATAATGACATATCCACTGTAAACTTCATAAAAAAAAAACCTTTATATTGCTTCCTTTTGCTTTTAATAGTCTTGATTTTTAATCACTTCAGATAGTGTTCTAGAACTTGGTTTCATATTTTTTTATCTTTTTTATAATATTTTTTTAAGTTTAAAAGTACAAAGATAAAAAAAGAATGCAGATTATTTTTTTATACCTTCTCACAAACTTCTTCAAAAATATAACCGATCTTGAAGAGCATTCAGAGACTTTACTGGTCCAGAATGCAGTGGCATATATACTATTGGGCATGTATGTGTTTAACAATAAGGTATAAAAGCGTTCCCCAATTTGGTGGATAGAATTATGAATCAAATTACCAATTGGTAATTGGCCAACAAGCTTATTGAATGAGTTGTTAGCCAAGAGAGCTAGAGGATTAGCTCAGGAATATAGATATATTGTGCTGAAATTTGATGACAAAGTTCGTATCTTCATTCAACTAACCCTAAAGCAGGAGTGAGCTGGCTTTTGATAGATGCAGACCACAGTCATCTGTGCTGCTGAAGGATGTTGTGATGGGCAGAGTACAAAGTGGGTAAAAGTAGCTAGAATCTTAATTTACATGGCTTTTTGGTTTTTACGGTTTAGCACTGAAGTTTTTCAAGTGTTTCCCACCAGAAAATGGTGGGAAACTAAGTTGCCAGTTTCTGGTGGAATTTTACTAGAGTTCAGTAGTGTAAGTGAAAGCAGGGCCACTATGAGAGTTGGATGTAACAACTCATGCCTGTAAAAGCTGTTAAAAGTTGGTGGGCGGAGCCCAAATTCACTACCCTGAATGGATTGAGTATTTTTTATTTAGAAATTGTGATTACAATGTGGCATCCAGTACTGCAGTCATAGCTGAATTATTAGTAAACTTATCTAGGAGCAATAGTTGATATAATAAAAGACAAATTGCAAATTTAAGAGGCTTGGCTAGAACACAATATGAAAACCAACCAAAAGGTATCATCCATCATTATATCTCTTCCCTAAAGCTTGGATATTAAAGAAAAATCTCAGTTTTTAGGTTTATATGTGACAATTACCTGTACCACTTTTTAAAAGTTACATCAGAGTGTATATTAGCATGCTCATTTCCCAGTTTCCAGACAAAGCTAATTCTCCTATGGGACAGTATTGATTTTTACATCAGAGAACACTTGCTTGCTTATCAGAATGAAAGGGGAGTTCAATTCCCAAGAGGCTAGAGCAGGCTCCAAAGGAACATATTGATGAATGTTACTGGGCTGTGTGCCAGAACTGATGTATATCTCCCCCCCCCCTCTTCTTTGTAAACTTTGACTCTCTCATTCTTGTACATCAGTGAGCACAAACCACTGAACATCCAAAGGAGCTGAATTACCTGAAAAGATAACTTTCCATTGTATCACACAGGGATGCAATCATGCATATGATGTTTTCACAGGTTCTTTTACAGGAAGTCTAAAACAGGAAATAGCTTCAGGTAATCATGTCATCACTGTACAAAAATACAGTGAAAGCAGATATTATTTAAAGAAATGTCTTTTAAATTATTGCAACCTGCAGAATTTCAATACTCATATGAATGCCTTCTGAGGTTCTTTCAAATCAGTGGGAGCACTGGTTTGGGCTTTGCATTTTAAACCCTCCCCCCCTTTTTTTTTGCACTCCCGCTGTTTATATGTGTGAGTGTCTTACTGTTAGTATGAGTGTGTGTTTAATTCTGAACATCCAGCAAATATTCATATGGATCTGTTGTACACATTGTAAAACTTGGTTGCTATTCCTATTTCTAGTCCTTTTCTAATCTTGAATTGTATTCTAGAGTTGTATTGTATTCTAAAATTGTATTGTATTCTAGAGTTGAGTTGTATTCTAGAGTTGAGTTGTATTCTAGTTGTATTCTATTCTTTGCACAGTCTTCAAGGACAAGCCATTTTTTTTCTGAAACATAAGATTAGTTCCCTCCCTTGAAATGGGACAATTGAGTATTAGTTGCCATGCTTCTTGAATAAACAATTGCTACCTGAAAAAAAATGTAACAGATTCATAGCAAATAGCATATCTAGCAGTATTCATTATTCCCATAGTTTAAGTTATTTATTAAACTGCATTTTATGTCTTTTTTGTTACAAATCTGATTTATCAAAATGCAGTTTAAACAAACAAAATTAAAGCCTGCATAAATTTGCATTGATTTCTTTTCTTTGGTTTCTCTTAAAATATAGATTTTTAAACTTAATGATATTCAGATTATTAAAGCAAAGAACTCCAATACTTAAAGGAGTATGCACTCCCATTTAACTGTTTCATTCCTTATACTATATTGCTTTGAGAGGGTAATTTGATTGGTTCTCTTAAAAAGTAGGGCAAACCAAATTCTCTGTCACTTCTATTATTTTGGGATATTATAGGACATCTCTTTTCACATGAATTTTTGTTATCTGATTGGAAAACTTGAGTGCCTTTAAAATAAGATTATGCAATTTGTTTTCAGTCAGGACCCATATTTCCTATTTCCTCAAGCAACGTTATTCTCAAAAATAAAGGCATACTAAGACAAAATAATAACAGCAAAACAAACATCAATAGTAATCATGTTCGTTAACTTTTAAATGTGACAAAAAGAAAAAATATTAAACTTGTATAAACTTATTTTGTATCAATTCTTCTGGGATAAATGTCTTGAGTCTCACATTAAAAGTGCAGAGTTCTTTTAAAGCAGACTATCATTCACAAGAAAATCTAGCGGTGGAGTTGAATGAAATCTAGAATGCTTTCAAAAGAGTTTTTATTATTATTACTAATACAGGTAGAGCATGAACAGTGTGAGTTCTAATAGTGCAATAGTTGATCTAGTGTTGTTTACAAACTGATCCCAATTTAGGCAAACCATTGTTCAGGGAGTGCAAGGCTAGCACATACACAGTTGACACTAGCACATAGACAATCAGGATTTTAGATGTTAATTGTTTTATGTGAAAAATGGAGACGAAGTTTCCATTTAAGCAAAGCTAAAAAAAGAAGAGGCTGATTTTGAAGAACAGCAGCAGAGTACAGGAGATAGCATATATGCTTTGGATATGTGTTTTTCTGTTTGGATATATCCTTTTTCTGTTACAGGGTGATTCATTAAAAAACCTGCAAAATTTTGTGTTTAAAATTTTTAATTGCCTATTTCTATTGAGTTGGAACCAATTATTCTATTTTCCATAGAAATATCATTTCAAATATTGCAGATCTGTATAATGCAACCATTTTGTGGGATTCATTAACCTCATTAATTGAGACCTACCTTATTATGAAATCAAATCAAACTGCTGCCAGCTATTTTTTGTTCAGCACATCTTCAGCTTTTTCAGTTGACTGCTATAATGCTGTAAATTGAAAGTCCTGCCACATACCTAAAGAGCTGCAACTGCAACTCTGCCCCTGTGGTGAGAGAGAAATTAAAACCTTGGTTTGGTGCACTGCCCTTTTTTATATAGAAATTCAGACAGGTCAGAGGATGATTACCAGGGGTGAAATGCTCCCGGTTCGGACCGGCTTGCCCAATCCAGTAGCGATGGCGGCTGGTGGTTTGGAAGACCAGTAGCAAAAATCCCTGGCCCCGCCCCCTGCCTCCGCTGAGCTAGACCATCAGCAGAGGTGTTTTTTTTTACTTTTAAAAGCAGTTTTTCTTCAGCCAAAAACATGCCTTTAAAAGTTAAAAAAAAAAAAAGCCTTTAAGGATCCCACGAATCAGCTGAGATCAGCAGAACCCTTTAAACCAGGGGTGAAATGCTCCCAGATCGGACAGGATCGCGCGATCTGGTAGAGATGGCGGCTGCTGGTTCGGAGGACCGGTAGCAAAAATTCCTGGCCCCACCCCCCCGCCTCTGCTGAGCCACACCATCTGCAGAGGGTTGTTTTTTTTTTACTTTTAAAAGGCGGTTTTGCTTCAGCAGAAACAGGCCTTTAAAAGTAAAAAATAGCAGAACTTTACTTGTACTCTTATTTGTAGAAAACATGTTTTCTACAAGTAAAAGTAGAGATTCTAAGGCACTTACCTGATAACTGATGAACGCATGGCCACAGCCCGAAAGCAGTGTCAGTTTCAGCTAATCTATTTCCTCGGTGATCAACTGGCTGGATCCGCTGGCTGAGGAACTCTGGGATTTGAAGTCCACAATAAAATAAAATAAAATAAAATATTCGTGCAGCTTTCTGAGATTTGGTGTGTTTCTGTAGTGTTTCACTCTAACTACACAAACACACAAAATCTCAGAAAGCTGTATGTGGCATATTGTGTGTGTGTGTGTGTGTTAGTTGTGTGTGTGTAAAGTGTGAAAGTTGGTTTTTGAGCTTTTTGTGGCTGTGTGAAGTGTGAAGTGCAGCTGCTTTTATATTGTGTGTGAGTCAGTTGTGTTGTGTTGTATTGTGTGTGTGTAAAGTGTGAAAGTTGGTTTTTGAGCTTTTTGTGGCTATGTGAAGTGTGAAGTGCAGCTGCTTTTACATTGTGTGTGAGTCAGTTGTGTTGTGTTGTGTTGTGTGTGTGTAAAGTGTGAAAGTTGGTTTTTGAGCTTTTTGTGGCTATGTGAAGTGTGAAGTGCAGCTATTTTTACATTGTGTGTGAGTCAGTTGTATTGTGTTGTGTGTGTGTAAAGTGTGAAAGTTGGTTTTTGGTACCTCTTATTGTTTTTTATACTTTGTTTATTATTTTTATTATTTATTGTTATTGGCCACACCCACCAACCCATCTGACCACCAAGCCACGCCCACCAATTAAGCCACACCCACAGAACCGGTAGGGAAAATTTTTAGATTTCATCCTTGCTTTAAACTCTTTTTTGGGGGGGGAATTTTAAAAGGCTCCTCTGGCAATCCCAGCTGAGTTCCTCATGAACAGAACCTTAAAAAACATGTTTCCTACAATATCTTCATCTGAAGAGCTTATAGAAAACCTCCTTTTAAGAGGTTCTGGGCTGCCATAAGTCACTTACCTAATTAATTGCTCCATTCCGGCTGGGAAATCCATGCATCAGCTAGCAACTGCCTGCCTGGAATCCATCTGCTCAGTCAGCAACTGCTTTGCTGGCTGAAGAATTCTGGGAATTGAAGCCCATAAACCTTAAAGTTACTAAGGTTGGAGACCCCTGATCTAAAAAATACAAATAAAATAAAATAATAAAATAAAATATTTGTGCAGCTTTCTGAGATTTAGTGTGTTTCTGTAGTGTTTCACTCTAACTACACAAACACACAAAATCTCACAAAGCTGTATATGGTATTTTGTGTGTGTGAATCAGTTGTGTTGTGTTGTGTGTGAAAAGTGTGAAAGTTGGTTTTTGAGCTTTTTGTGGCTGTATGAGGTTCCTGCTTGTTGCAGGGGCCATTTTGGGTGAAATGCAGCTGCTTTTACATTGTGTGTGAGTCAGTTGTGTTGTGTTGTGTGTGTAAAGTGTGAACGTTGGTTTTTGGTACCTCTTATTGTTTGGTATACTTTGTTTATTATTTTTATTATTTATTGTTATTGGCCACGCCCACCCAGTCATATGATCAACAAGCCATGCCCACCAATTAAGCCACACCCATAGAACCGGTAGGGAAAATTTTTAGATTTCATCCTTGCTTTAAACTCTTTTTTGGGGGGGGAATTTTAAAAGGCTCCTCTGGCAATCCCAGCTGAGTTCCTCATGAACAGAACCTTAAAAAACATGTTTCCTACAATATCTTCATCTGAAGAGCTTATAGAAAACCTCCTTTTAAGAGGTTCTGGGCTGCCATAAGTCACTTACCTAATTAATTGCTCCATTCCGGCTGGGAAATCCATGCATCAGCTAGCAACTGCCTGCCTGGAATCCATCTGCTCAGTCAGCAACTGCTTTGCTGGCTGAAGAATTCTGGGAATTGAAGCCCATAAACCTTAAAGTTACTAAGGTTGGAGACCCCTGATCTAAAAAATACAAATAAAATAAAATAATAAAATAAAATATTTGTGCAGCTTTCTGAGATTTAGTGTGTTTCTGTAGTGTTTCACTCTAACTACACAAACACACAAAATCTCACAAAGCTGTATATGGTATTTTGTGTGTGTGAATCAGTTGTGTTGTGTTGTGTGTGAAAAGTGTGAAAGTTGGTTTTTGAGCTTTTTGTGGCTGTATGAGGTTCCTGCTTGTTGCAGGGGCCATTTTGGGTGAAATGCAGCTGCTTTTACATTGTGTGTGAGTCAGTTGTGTTGTGTTGTGTGTGTGTAAAGTGTGAACGTTGGTTTTTGGTACCTCTTATTGTTTGGTATACTTTGTTTATTATTTTTATTATTTATTGTTATTGGCCACGCCCACCCAGTCATATGATCAACAAGCCATGCCCACCAATTAAGCCACACCCATAGAACCGGTAGGGAAAATTTTTAGAATTCACCCCTGGTGATTACCATGGTGGAAGATGTAAGGATTTATATTCCTTGCAAACATTTGATCATTGTCACTCTCTCTGAGAATTGTTGAGGCTACTTGGAGGTTTATATGTGCCTTTTTTGGGGGGGACACACATGAATAGTGCAAATGGGTGTGGAAACATCTTGAAACTGCTGAAACATGGATAGATGGATGGATGGATAGAAATATTTACAAACCAAATTTCTGAAATGTAACTGGAATAAGTTTCAATTATAGAAAAAAAAAGGTAATGATGAAAGCATAGGCAATGTATGAATTTGAATGCCAAGTATAGCTTGCTTGCTTTTTTAAAAAAAATTAAACATTCTTTAATCTCCTACCAATCTGTGAGATGAGATGACTCACCAAAATTTAATAGTAACTAAAACAAAAACTAGTAATTTTTCTCATATTTCAAAGCTATTTGATTAAGATATATCATCTTTTCCAAATATTTACTTTGCTGCAAATTGGAGATACATAGAAGATGCGAAATAGGACCTGAATTCTAATCTTCACCTTCTGTTCTGGTTCAGGTCCCTCAATAAGGTCTAGAGTTTGCTTCAGACAAAAAGACCTGAATTCTATCTTTAAAATTCAATTATATCGTGATTAAAAAAGAGGGGTATCTACCATTCAAGGGCTCATTATGTGCACAAAAAGGGGATGTTCACAGAGGCCATAGAGAATTTAAAAGATTTATTTATGATGTATTACTGTAATTTTTAATTTAGACATGCAAATTTTTTAATTTGCACTGACTGCTTTGCCTTAATGGTTTTGATTAATACTTGGAGGTAGTGTTTGTGAAAGAGATTTATACTGTGATTCATCTGCAAAATAATCAAATCATTACCAGCTAATGACAAAGCTGTGAAAAATGATGCAGATATTGTGTAACTCGCAGCTAATGCAGTTCATATGAATGTACCCCAATCCTTCCAGCAAACACAGACATGTGTTAATAACTGCTGGGAAGTTCGCTTTAGGTCCACTCTAATTTGGCAACAAAAACATTGATCTTAATAAAGCTGTCAGATAAGAGGAGTCGTGATTAACATCCCTGAACTCTTTATTCAACTAGGATTGTCAAAAATACTTTTTCTATATGCTCTCTTTAAGAAATGGGATTTAACCACATTTTTCACTTCTGTTCCTATCTCACTTAACTCTTTGTAAAAAAAAAGAATGTGTTCTGCATTAGAAGCTTCAATTCTATTTTCATTGGGGTGGAGGTGGGAAACTTCTTACGACAGACTTGCATAGGACTTGCATACGACTTGCATACCACTATTACCAGATTAATTTCCCTAACTTTTTTGGGTATGTTCTTTTAACATGACTCTGTTACTATGAGGTCATCATTAGTTAAGATAAGAGTAGATGACTGTAGATCTGTTTCATTTTGTGGATTGCTAAGTAGACATTACTTAGAAATCCACAACACTGGGGTATCTTGTTTGTTTTTATAGATCAAAAACATTTAGAACTAATCTGCATCCATTTTCCCATCCATCTAGGATTTATCCTTATTAAGCCATTTTCATTAAAAAGTGTAAATGTAATTATCTTATTTTGTAGACATATTTCAGAAGTACATTTCTTTGAGACACATCTCCTATAAATGAATTGTCTCTCCATGTCTCTTTGAATACAGAGAGTAGTTGTACTATACAATGTTGCCACCCAGGGTAGAATAAGTTGCATAAGGAGGCTTTATTCCAGATGCAAATAGCATTTCTTGGGAACAAGAAAGATGAAAGGGATAAACTCAACAATGGGGCTGTATTTTAATACTGAGATTATGCATTATATTTACATTACAATTAACATCGTATCTACTTTAAAAGTTACAATTTATATTTTATTCTGGAATAGCTATGATATACCATTCAATTGTTCACATTTATATATTCTGGAAAACAAGTTTATGCCACAAACATATGTAGAATCAACTAAGTCTAGAAAATCCCACCAAAATAAATTAAATTCTTACTGTCATCATGGAAGAAGTCCCTTTGAATCACAAATCTATGTAGTTTTTGTATACAAAATAATAATAATAGTCATAGTAATATACATACTGTAGATTTCTTGTTTGACACATATACAAGTGTTTGACACATATACAAGAGTTTTACTGCAAGTTTGAAAGGAAACTACAGCCACCTATCTTCACAACCCCCATCTCAGACACACCAACAACAGCCAAGCCTCCTACAACTGACCCCATTTCATTGGGTTCACAACCCCTAGTGATCACAGAAAAGGAAGTGCAGGACCTATTTCACAGACAAAAGCCAGGAAAAGCTCCAGGCCCAGACAAGATAACTCCTTCTTGCTTAAAAGTCTGTGCTGACCAATTGGCCCCCAACTTCACCCATATTTTCAATAAATCACTAGAGATGTGTTATGTTCCTTCTTGCTTCAAACGCTCTACCATCATCCCAGTGCCGAAGAAGCCCACCATCAAGGAACTGAATGACTACAGACCAGTTGCTTTAACATCTGTAGTCATGAAAACCTTTGAAAGGCTAGTGCTTTCCTACCTGAAAACCATCATGGATCCACTGTTAGACCACTTGCAATTTGCATACCGAGCAAATAGATCAACAGATGCTGCTGCTAATATGGCTCTGCACTACATCCTACAACATCTTGAGTCTCCAAAGACCTATGCAAGGGTCCTTTTTGTAGACTTTAGTTCAGCATTCAATACCATCATTCCAGACATTCTCCTAACTAAGCTAAACCAGCTACAGGTATCGGAACAGGCTTGTAAGTGGATCACAAGCTTCCTAACAAACAGGAAGCAGCAGGTGAAGCTAAGCAAGATCACATCAAATACCTATACAATTAGCACAGGGGGCCCCCAAGGCTGTGTGCTCTCCCCACTTCTCTTCTCTCTGTATACCAATGACTGCATCTCCAATGGTCCATCTGTTAAGCTACTGAAGTTCGCAGATGACACAACAGTGATTGGTCTCATTCGAGTCAATGACGAATCCACATATAGACAAGAGGTCGAACGACTAGCCTTGTGGTGCAACCAAAACAATCTGGAACTGAACACACTCAAAACCCTAAAAATGGTGGTAGACTTTAGGAGAAACCCTTCCATACTTCCACCTCTCACAATACTTGACAACACAGTATCAACAGTAGAAACCTTCAAATTTCTGGGTTCTATCATATCGCAAGATCTCAAATGGACAGCTAACATCAAAAACATCATTTAAAAAGGACAACAAAGAATGTTCTTTCTGCGCCAACTCAGTAAGCTCAAACTGCCCAAGGAGCTGCTGATCCAATTCTACAGAGGAATTATTGAGTCTGTCATTTGCACCTCTATAACTGTCTGGTTCGGTTCTGCAACCCAACAAGAAAAACACAGACTTCAGAGGATAATTAGAACTGCAGAAAAAATAATTGCTACCAACCTGCCTTCCATTGAGGACCTGTATATTGCACGAATCAAGAAGAGGGCCGTGAAAATATTTGCAGATCCCTCGCATCCTGGACATAAACTGTTTCAACTCCTACCCTCAAAACAATGCTATAGAGCACTGCACACCAGAACAACTAGACACAAGAACAGTTTTTTCCCGAAGGCCATCACTCTGCTAAATAAATAATTCCCTCAACACTGTCAGACTATTTACTGAATCTGCACTACTATTAATCGTTTCATAGTACCCACCACCAATCTCTTTCCACTTATGACTGTATGACTATAACTTGTTGCTGGCAATCCTTATGATTTATATTGATTTATATTGATATATTGACCATCAATTGTGTTGTAAATGTTGTACCTTGGTGAAGGTATCTTTTCTTTTATGTACACTGAGAGCATATGCACCAAGACAAATTCCTTGTGTGTCCAATCACACTTGGCCAATAAATTCTATTCTATTCTATTCTATTCTATTCTATTCTATTCTATTCTATTCTATTCTATTCTATTCTATTCTACAGAAAACTAAATAAAAATAATTATCCATATGAGAGAAGGAACTTAAGACAAAATAGGACAATGACAATTTCATCATTTTAAATAACTAAGATCTGAACAGTTTCTTTAGGAATATCCAATATTTCAGAAAGGCCTGTGGAATAAATAACTCTTTTGATGGACAAGCTCTGTGCCATTCATTTCTTTATAAAAGTTTTTTTTTTATTTCATTTTGTCACAACAGTATACACAAACATTGTCATAAATAAAACAACATATCATGAAGAATATATATATATGTGTGTGTGTGTGTTTTGTGTAAGTCTTTGGTTATTCGGGTTTTCTCCCGCATAAAATTGGAAGTGTCTTGGCGACGTTTCGACGAAGTCTCATTCGTCATCTTCAGGCTTCAGCTTCGTGCTTCTGGGAGCAATGTGTGATTGCAGCACCCCCAGCCAATCAGAGCACAAAAAAAAAACCCCATCCAATCAGAGCACAGCCAAGTTCCCACCCAGTCAGTTCAAACCCCCATCAGCAGTTAAAAAGGAAGAAACAGCTGCAATCATACATTGCTCCCAGAAGCACGAAACTGAAGCCTGAAGATGACGAATGAGACTTCGTCGAAACATCGCCAAGATACTTCCAATTTTACGCAGCAGAAAACCTGAATAACCAAAGACCTACATACAAACACCCGCGAAAACCTCAGAGAATATATATATATATATATATATATATATATATATATATATATATATATATATGTATGTATGTATGTATGTAAAAAAAATGCATCAGCTATATTAATTTGATATAATGAAGGGAACAATAGGACAGGAACGGTAGGCACTTTTGTGCTCTTATGCACGCCCCTTATAGTTTTTCATATAGTTTATAGTTTTCCATATAGTTTATAGTTTTTTTTATTTTTCACTCTCTCTCCTTGTGTTAGATTAACTTCAAACTGCTGTTATATCTGATCCCTATTTCTTGTATTGCCATTCTAATGGTAATCACAAATATAATTGCAACAAAGATGTTTCATTTCTGTTTTGACCTTTTAACCTAGAATTCCATGTACATAATACTTGCATTATGAAAATCTAAATTGAATAAGCTCAGTATTAATTACTTTTACTATTCTTGCCAGAGGATCTACAGTACATCTGCAATTTCCTTTGGCAAAGTTCAGAGTAACTTCTCTTTCTACTGGAAACTTTTGGATCCAAATTATTTATTTATCTAAGATCTAAGTCATATTAACAAATCCCAAAGCTTTAATTTTTTAAAAAGTGTAGGGCGTAAGTATTAAATTTTCCCATACTGAGTCTATGGCATTGTCCATCATCATAATAGCACACTAAAGAAGGGTGATATTTGTGGAATAAGACTCTTAATGTTCTATGCATTATTTGTATGACATAGGAATGGACAACTTTCTAAAGCTACTTTATAATTATAAAATATCTTGGTTTTAAGGAGAACACAGGAAGAGAATCAATCTAGCCAATCAGCAACGCATTCAGGTATACAAAAAATATTAAAATGTCCATGAAATTTGCAAAAGAAATGCTTACTGACCAACTATCTTTCAATTATTCCTATTTCTGTTATGATTGAAAATAATATTCCATGAAGAATGCTCATTAAATGTTGGAGTGACACCCTTGGAACTCAGCTTCTTTCCTATGTTTCTTTTAACCAGCTCCTTTATATTGTAAACATTGGCAATGGAAATTGTGAAACCACCCAGTCTAAATTCCATCTTTGGGGTTGTCTACGAGTCAGATGTACACTGCATAGTCAGAATCTTTGGATTATGAGTGTCTATTGATTTCCATTCAACCTATCCATAGTAAAGCTCAAATTGGATGTCCTTAGCTCGTGATTCACAGTGTTGGCAACAAAGAGGAATCCAATATTAAATTTCCTTTCCTAAGCTGAATTCTTAGTGGAATACATGTTTCTGTT
Organism: Ahaetulla prasina; assembly: GCF_028640845.1. Taxonomy (NCBI): domain Eukaryota; kingdom Metazoa; phylum Chordata; class Lepidosauria; order Squamata; family Colubridae; genus Ahaetulla; species Ahaetulla prasina. The sequence goes on from NC_080542.1 coordinate 99,413,162, forward strand.
GTCTTGTGATACTAAAAATATTCCCTAAGTTTGTTCCACTTTCCAGGGTAACCAAAACTATATTTGCAACCATTATTGATTTTGCTTTTTACCTACAACTCAGCTATTCTTCAAGAAGGAGAAAATTTTTTATTTTGAAATTACATCATATAGTAACTGCTACATAAAGTTGGATAAGATAAGATATGGATAAAAATGAAATTTCCCTATTTGCATGCTTACATTTAATTTGTATTAACTCTATTAACATGAATAGAATGGCATCAACTTAGAAAATACTTAGAAACCAAAACATTGGAACAATACAAACTCGACACATTTTTACATGATGAAGGTCAGGATGATCTTTTCCTAAATTGAGAAAATAACTCATCTGCATTTTATACATATACTGATCTATGAGGTCACAAAAGTAAAGCTGACAGGATATCAGTTAGATAGACTGCCAAGTAGCCAGATGCTAGTGTCAGAGGAACGTGCTCCATAGCATTGCTTTTGGCACCTGGATTATTTAAATGCCCTCCAAGATGGAAGAGAAGGAAGAGTGATAAACTACTAATATGATAAGTGATAAGGTAAGCCTTTTCTGTCTTCAATTCCAGGACTCCCTCTTACACATAAAACACTCTCACTTTCCTAACTTTGAAAATATTCAGAGATATATTCAACAAAATAATTCTAAAAAAAAGAGGGGTGGAGGACTAAATGATTTTATCTTGTTATTAAAATATTTAATATGTTATAAACCAGGATTGTTTGCAGTCTTCACTAGAAAATTCTAATATTGTGTGATATGATTGATTATTAAATGCATTCTGAACCAATGCCTCCTGTATACATATTTATTATTCTGTTCCATAAAATTACTAATCAACTTCATATTGGTAGTTCTTCCTATTTTATTATAAAAGAAATATCTGGGTGTAGCGGTGGTTATCCAGACATCATTCTTTCAAGCACCTAGCCTAAGTTCTTGGGGTCTTCAGGATTTGGACTATATTTATTCAGGAATGATCAAACTCTCACTTCTGTGAAATAAAGCTGAGACGTAATGAAGTACTTAAATTGATCCAGGTCCAATTAGGCAGCCAATTTCACTAAGTTTAATTTTTAAAAGTGTAGGGCGTAAGTATTAAATTTTCCCATACTGAGTCTATGGCATTGTCCATCATCATAATAGCACACTAAAGAAGGGTGATATTTGTGGAATAAGACTCTTAATGTTCTATGCATTATTTGTATGACATAGGAATGGACAACTTTCTAAAGCTACTTTATAATTATAAAATATCTTGGTTTTAAGGAGAACACAGGAAGAGAATCAATCTAGCCAATCAGCAACGCATTCAGGTATACAAAAAATATTAAAATGTCCATGAAATTTGCAAAAGAAATGCTTACTGACCAACTATCTTTCAATTATTCCTATTTCTGTTATGATTGAAAATAATATTCCATGAAGAATGCTCATTAAATGTTGGAGTGACACCCTTGGAACTCAGCTTCTTTCCTATGTTTCTTTTAACCAGCTCCTTTATATTGTAAACATTGGCAATGGAAATTGTGAAACCACCCAGTCTAAATTCCATCTTTGGGGTTGTCTACGAGTCAGATGTACACTGCATAGTCAGAATCTTTGGATTATGAGTGTCTATTGATTTCCATTCAACCTATCCATAGTAAAGCTCAAATTGGATGTCCTTAGCTCGTGATTCACAGTGTTGGCAACAAAGAGGAATCCAATATTAAATTTCCTTTCCTAAGCTGAATTCTTAGTGGAATACATGTTTCTGTTGTCTTGTGATACTAAAAATATTCCCTAAGTTTGTTCCACTTTCCAGGGTAACCAAAACTATATTTGCAACCATTATTGATTTTGCTTTTTACCTACAACTCAGCTATTCTTCAAGAAGGAGAAAATTTTTTATTTTGAAATTACATCATATAGTAACTGCTACATAAAGTTGGATAAGATAAGATATGGATAAAAATGAAATTTCCCTATTTGCATGCTTACATTTAATTTGTATTAACTCTATTAACATGAATAGAATGGCATCAACTTAGAAAATACTTAGAAACCAAAACATTGGAACAATACAAACTCGACACATTTTTACATGATGAAGGTCAGGATGATCTTTTCCTAAATTGAGAAAATAACTCATCTGCATTTTATACATATACTGATCTATGAGGTCACAAAAGTAAAGCTGACAGGATATCAGTTAGATAGACTGCCAAGTAGCCAGATGCTAGTGTCAGAGGAACGTGCTCCATAGCATTGCTTTTGGCACCTGGATTATTTAAATGCCCTCCAAGATGGAAGAGAAGGAAGAGTGATAAACTACTAATATGATAAGTGATAAGGTAAGCCTTTTCTGTCTTCAATTCCAGGACTCCCTCTTACACATAAAACACTCTCACTTTCCTAACTTTGAAAATATTCAGAGATATATTCAACAAAATAATTCTAAAAAAAAGAGGGGTGGAGGACTAAATGATTTTATCTTGTTATTAAAATATTTAATATGTTATAAACCAGGATTGTTTGCAGTCTTCACTAGAAAATTCTAATATTGTGTGATATGATTGATTATTAAATGCATTCTGAACCAATGCCTCCTGTATACATATTTATTATTCTGTTCCATAAAATTACTAATCAACTTCATATTGGTAGTTCTTCCTATTTTATTATAAAAGAAATATCTGGGTGTAGCGGTGGTTATCCAGACATCATTCTTTCAAGCACCTAGCCTAAGTTCTTGGGGTCTTCAGGATTTGGACTATATTTATTCAGGAATGATCAAACTCTCACTTCTGTGAAATAAAGCTGAGACGTAATGAAGTACTTAAATTGATCCAGGTCCAATTAGGCAGCCAATTTCACTAAGTTTAATTTTTTATGATGAGGTTCTATTAATAAAAAAACACTCAATATACAATGTTTTAAACATTTACCATAGCCATTTCTGCCTCCAATGTTCTACTTCAAAAAACTTTTCTGGGTGAGGGAAAGAAATACTTCTTCACTTCTATCATTGCACAATAATTAGAATATGCCTACTGAATAGGGGAACGAAGCTATTGTAATTTTAATTATTAAGACTTTGGCTATCAAGGGCTAACTCTCTGTAAGCAGAGACAGCATAGCAGTGGAATTGCCAGCCAGGCTAAATGAGGGGATCACCTACTTGTACTCCAGAACAACTGCTTCTCATAAGAAGACCACAGGAATTTAATTATTGCAGTTGCTTGAGAGTCAAGGGTCTTGGGAGCCAAAGGATTTATAATGTGCCCTCAACCACTGTGCAACCTTCACAGACAAAGCTTGTTGTGAAAACTGATAAAACCTTCACTTTCTTAAACATTTTATGATGTAATTAATTTACAACATAAGAGAAATATTCAAAATGGCAGTGAAGATTGAAGATTTTGGTGAGTTCAGGAAGAAGAATTTTTAAATTCTCAAGAGAAGACAACTATTATTCAATAAATTAAGCTTTAACAGAAGAAACAACGAGAGAGATGGAAATAAAGATATAAACTATACAAAAAATAGAAATGTTGAATTTGCAAATAAACTGGGGAGGCATACAAATTGTAAAAAGAAAAAAAAGAAACTCTTATTAAAGATAGAACGAAGGAATATTGAAATAACAGTTAATGCAAATATTGAAAAAACCGCTTCATTAGTATTATACTACTTTATACAAAGGTCAAGGAATTTCTTCAGAAAAAGTGAGTGAATATTTACCTAAACAGAATTTACCAAAGATTACACTCGGAGACAAATTTTGAATTGACCTATAATAATAAAGGAGATGTGAAGCTACAAAAAAGACTAAAACAGGAAAAGTACCTAATCCAGATGAGTTGCTGGCCTCCTACGGTACTATAAATGTTTTGAAGATGAGCTTTTACAATCTTTACAACAAATGATGAATATAATTCTATAGGATAAAAAGATTTATGATGTAAAGAGGAAATATTAATATAACATTAATACCTAAACAGGGCCAAAATGCAAAGGAAAGAGGAGGTTTTGAAGTTGCATTTTGCTGGGGGCGTTTATTGCTCTGGATTGGGGGGTGAATGGCTTTTACAGTTAAAAGACCATGACCAGAGGTTTGAATAGAATGGATGTTTATGGTAAAATAAAACTAAAATTAATGTGGACTTTAAAAATCCTATTAGAAGTGCAACGTTGAGAACATGGAATAGAACCCAAGTTGTGCTGGAACACAACTTTATGATCTCAGTTCAAGAAGCATATCATAATAGAGAACTGGCAGACAAAAATAAATGATAGATATACTATGGCCTTATTAGAAAACTACCAAGGGGAATTTAAAATTAAATCAAGAAAAAAATTAATAGCAAAAGGATGTAGTTGTCAATGCTTCTACCATTTGCAGTTATCTGAAAGATTTAAAATGGATTTAAAATACATGGGATGGAGCAAAATAAGTCAGAATTTGAAATATAATTATTTACCGATGATAAATTATACATAAAAATATATCCATTTTGTTGAAATTTGAAACAGATATTTATAAAATATCATTGGTACATAATATCAGAGAAATTATCTACATTTTATCAGGCTAGGTGGATGTGTTAAAAGACCTTTAAAAAGTAATTGAAATACATGCTTTGATTCAGAGGATTTTAAAGTCAGTCTGTCTGTCTGTCTGTCTGTCTGTCTGTCTGTCTGTCTGTCTGTCTGTCTGTCTCTATCTATCTATCTATCTATCTATCTATCTATCTATCTATCTATCTATCTATCTATCTATCTATCTATCTATCTGATTATCTAGTTTCCATCTCATAAGAAGTAATTCTGGGCATGTACCTTAGTCAAGTAAAAATCCACATTAAATTAAAAATATACAAGCTCTAGGCAAAGATAGGATAAGAATCACTACCTCAGCAATGAAACCATCAAAGCATGCTTCTGGCTTCCTGGGAACCTCTGATTACCTAACTAGGTCTTGAGGGATCTGCGGAATGTAAAAAATCATGGAGCTAAACTCAGAGGGAAGAATGTTCCATAAGGTGGGCACTATAATGGAGAAGGCAAATATCCTGGAACTCACCAAATGCATATTCCTAGCTGATGGTATCCCCTATTTGCCTTATCTGCCAGATCTAATGGGACGAGTTGATATAATTGGTGAAAGGTGGTTCTTTATATAGCCTCATCCCATGCTATAAATGATTTTAAAGATCAGCACTTTGAATTGGACCCTGATGCAAATGGACTTGCAGAACAGACATGTGACATCATTCTTCTATGAGATCACATAACTGCCTGCCCCACTGCATTCTATACCAGCTGAAGCTGCCAGATACCCTTCAAGAGTATTAGAATGGAATGGAATGGAATGGAATGGAATGGAATGGAATGGAATGGAATAGAGTAGAGTAGAGTAGAATAGAATAGAATAGAATAGAATAGAATAGAATAGAATAGAATAGAATAGAATAGAATAGAATAGAATAGAATAGAATAGAATTCTTTATTGGCCAGGTGTGATTGGGCACACAAAAAAGAAAAGATACATTCGTCAAGAATCATAAGGTGCTATCATAATGATAGTCATAGGGAAACAGTAAATATAAATCTTAAGGATACCAGCAACAACGTATTCAATTGAAGCCAGAATTTCTTTTTTTAGGACTACTAGATAAAAAGAAAAAAATGCCATAGAAGATTATTTCAGTATATGATTATTGAGGTGTAATTACTGTAGTATATGCATAGAGAGGGGAAGATTCAACACTGTGGAAAGATAGCTGGTGTCTGATTTTGTTGAAATAGATAAAATGACTTCTTTGATTAAAAAAAATACACTATCTACATTCCTTGGTGGCTGGAAGTTCTAAGAGACTTTTTTGCATAAATTGAAAAAAGTAAACTTGTTATTTATGATTTTGATGCTAGATAGCATAGTTTATAGAAAGAAGTATCGTGTAAATTTAGAGAATTAAAATATACAGGTATTTGTACTTATAACTGCTATGAGGACTATCAAAAGCCACTTTTTCTTTTCTATTTTTCTTCAACTTTTTTCTTTTTTTGCACTTGTCTTTTGCCTTTGATTTATTTATTTTTTTATTTTTTCCCTTATTTTATATTCATTTGTAATCATTTTTATATTGTTTAAAAAGATACTATATATGTATCCTATGTATGTATCCAATCTATCTATCTGTATCTCCTATATCTCCTGTATCTCCTATATATTCTCTCTCTCTCTCTCTCTCTCTCTCTCTCTCTCTCTCTCTCTCTCATACACACACACACACACACACACACACAGAGGGGGGAGGCTATATAGATATAGATTAGATAGATAGATATTGAGATATTGATATATATATATATATATGTACATCCTTTATATATCAGCAGCAGTAGGATCACTATCATTTTATCCATTTTATTTATTTATTTATTTATTTTGTCACAACATCATACAAAAAGATTATATAGTATATACACATATAAACATATATAGGAAGAAGAAAAGAAAAACAATAGGACAGGAACGGTAGGCACGTTTGTGCGCTTATGCACGCCCCTTATGGTCCTCTTAGGAATGGGGTGAGGTCAATAGTAGAAAGTTTTTGGTTAAAGCTTTTAGGATTATGGGAAGAGACCACAGAGTCAGGTAAAGTATTCCAAGCACTGATGATTCTGTTGCAGAAGTCATATTTTCTGCAATCTAGATTAAAGCGGTTTACATTAAGTTTAAATCTATTGGTTGCCCTTGTATTATTGCAATTAAAGCTGAAGTAGTCTTTGACAGGAAGGACATTACAATAGATGATTCTGTGAGTTAAACTTAGGTCTTGTCGGCGACGGAGTTCCAAGTTTTCTAAGCCTAGGATTTCAAGTCTGGTGGGATAAGGTATTTTGTTGTTTTCAGAGGAATGGAGAACTCTTCTTGTAAAATATTTCTGGACACGTTCAATTGTATTGATGTCAGAGATGTGGTGAGGGTTCCAAACAGGTGAGCTGTATTCTAGAATTGGTCTAGCAAATGTTTTATATGCTCTGGTTAGTAGTGTGGTGTTTTTGGAAAAGAAGCTACGCAAAATTAGGTTTACAACTCTTAGAGCTTTTTTTGCTATGTAGTTGCAGTGGGCTTTGGCACTTAGATCATTTGACATGAAAACTCCAAGGTCTTTAACGGGATGGGGGTCGTCTGTAAGGTAATGTCCATCTAGTATGTACTTAGTTTTAGGGTTCTTTTTTCCTATATGTAAGACTGAGCATTTGCTGGTTGAAATTTAGAGCTGCCAATTTTTAGACCAAGCGGTTAGATGGTCAAGGTCGTTTTGAATGATAGAAGTGTTGTCTGTGGTGTTAAATAGTTTGACATCGTCAGCAAAGAGAACACAATTAATTGAGATATGGTCACAAAGATCATTTATGTATAGTATGGAGAGTGTTGGTCCAAGGACGCTGCCTTGAGGAACGCCACTCTTGACAGGAACAGGATTTGATAAAGCATTGCCAATTTTGACCACTTGTTGTCTGTTAGACAGAAAAGCAGATATCCATTTGTGGAGGGGTCCTGAGATGCCATAGGATGTTAGTTTTAGTAGAAGTTTATTGTGTACTACTGAGTCAAAAGCTTTGCAGAAGTCTATGTAGATTGCATCTATTGATTTGCCTTGATCATTGTTTAACCATTTCAGTATGAAGGCTTCTTTCACATATTTCCAACCAATATTGGCCTGAGCTTTCTTTGCCAATTGGACCCACACAATAGTTGCTGATATTTTAGGTTTTCTTCATGTATGGTTTTTATCAAGCGGGATTGATACTGCGACCATTCTCTGACTGCCTTGGTCCACCAGCCATCAGTTCTTCAAACTATGTGACCAGCCCATTTCTATCTCAATTCTTTTACTCTCTTGATGTTATCATATAATTTTGTTTGTTCTCTAATCTATGTGCAGATCTTTCTATGTTATCTTGTAATGCCAAGCATGTATCTTCCACGGCTCTGTGCACCACTCTTAGTTTTTGTATCGATTGTGACGTTAGTTTCAATGTTACACTGGCATATGCAGATAGCGGTTTGTGTGTGCTTTCTTCTGGTAGATGGTATGTCCTAGGGAGCCATTGGGTTTCCTGTAGACTAAGACATCTAGGAAAACACACAAACCGCTATCTGCACGCACTCTCACACCACCACCCAGCACAGATCAACTCCGTAGCCAAGACACTCATCTCTACAACAAAACGCTTAGCTGACGAACAACACCTAAAAACCGAACTACACACTCTCACAAACGTACTAACATCCAATGGATTCCAGAGAAATAAGATTACCAAACTAATCCAAAAAGAACGCCCCGCTAAAATCCAAGACAGAGAACAAGAAAATGGCACAGCCCTCCTCCCATATATAAAAGGCACCACAGACAGAATCAGCAAGATCCTCCACAAACACAACATCAAGACAGCATTCTGCACCAACCGAAAAATATCCACCATCCTAAGAAACCCCAAAGACAAAATTGAGTTAGAAAATCAAGGAGTATATGAAATCCCATGCCATCTGCCCCACCACATACATTGGACAAACCAACAGAAGAATAAGTGCACACATTGAAGAACACAAGAATTCAGTCAAAAAAGAGGAACCAACTTCTTCCCTGGTCCAACACCTTAAAGCAACAGGACACAATATTGACTTTAAAAAGATCAGAACTATCGCCAAAACTGAACACTTTAACAACAGAATAATCAGAGAAGCCATCGAGATAGAAAAACACCCACAGCATGAACAAACAAGATGATACCTCCCGCCTACCAGCCATTTGGAAACCTGCCCTTATTGACAAACGAGTCCCTAACACGAGGAATGACACCAGACCCACACTCACGAGGTCCACACAGGATGTCACCACCACACATCCACCCAGAAAGCAGACCCAAACCCACACTATCATGAAGCACGACCAAGGACCAGAAGCCAGACCGCAGCTGCAACATTAGTCATTTCAAACCCCTCCAATCCATACATGCAGCAGACAGACACCCACTATGAAGATGTAGCATGACCACAAACACGAAGCCAAACAACAGGAATGCAGCTCACCAGCTCAAATCCCCCTGCAACTCAGACTAATCTGAGCCCAACCAAGCCCCCACCCAAACAGGACACACCCCCACCCAATCAGAGCACAAACCCCCCCATCCAATCAGAGCACAGCCAAGCTCTCACCCAATCAGTTCAAACCCCCACTAGCACTTAAAAAGGAAGAAACAGCTGCGATCACACATTGCTCCCAGAAGCACGAAGCTGAAGCCTGAAGATGACGAATGAGACTTTGTCGAAACGTCACCAAGACACTTCCAATTTTATGCAGGAGAAAACCCAAATAATCAAAGACATATATATAAGATGATGATAAGATGATGATAAGATGATGATAAGAAGACATATATATAAGAAGATGACGAATGAGACTTCGTCGAAACGTCGCCAAGACACTTCCAATTTTACGCGGGAGAAAACCCGAATAACCAAAGACCTACATACAAACACCCGCGAAAACCACTATTACTTGGTGGTGCAGTGGTTAAAATGAAGTACTGCAAGCAACTTCTGCTGATTGCCAGCAGTTTGGCAGTTCAAGTCTCACTGGCTAAAGGTTGACTCAGCCTTCCATTCTCCTGAGGTCAGTAAAATGGAGACCCAGATTTTTGGGGGTAATAAGTAAACTGCTTAGAGAGGGCTATAAAGCATTGTGAAGCAGTATATAAGTGTATTGCTATCACAGATTAATATAAAATAATGAAGAAATGAAAAAGAAAGAAATATATATAATAGTTCTACATATGTTAGAATGGTATGGTATAGTGGTTTAGTCATCAGCTAGAAACTGGCAGACTGTGAGTTCTAGTCTTTACTTAGAGATATAGCTAGCTGGTTGATCTTGGGCAAGCCACTTTCTCTCAACCTAGGAAGGAGGCAATGCAAAACACTTCTGAAAATTGCCAAGAAAATTGTCCGGACATGCCCAGGCAGTCTCCAAGAATCCAAGAACAACAAAAACCAAAATATTCCATCCAGCTGGATTCAACTGCATACTGTGTATATATGATTCGTGAGTAAATATGAAGGCTAATATCACATTTACTCACGAATCATACATACATAATTCAGTAGAAGACAGTTCTTGGAGACCATTATGTGAACTGTTGGTTACCCCTTCATCCAAGATAGCTACCCAGATCTCAATAGCATTCTTGTCCAAACTATTTAGTTCATCACAATCTATTAGTCTTTGAAAAAACTGTTTTACAGAGGGATAAAACCACAATAAATGATAGTTATGTTTGAGATGCATACTTGAGAGCTTTTTGAATAATATTTTAATTTACTATTAATTAAACAATGTATGGGTAGAAGTATTTCTTGCATTGGCTTTTAGCTAGGTCAAATAACATTTTACATGATAAATTTGCTTTATTTTTAAAAACACTGATTAGAGCTCAAATTAATTACAGATGTTACTAGAATCCCAATTATAAATTATGAAAAAAACGCACTTCTTAATATTTTCCTTGAACTTTTTGACCAGTGTAAATGCACTTCCTGACCAATGTAAATGCAATTGTTTTCCAACGTTATTCAATTATTTTAAATTCCTTTTTATTTAATACTGAAGAGAAAAAAGACATGTAACTTATTAAGACTTTCACCTCCATTGGAAGTAATTTTTCCAGCAGTTATGAATATAGCTGAACTTGGTATCATAATCACATATGAACCAATATATATTTACACATAACCATTTGTGCCAGAATGCATGGAAATAAATAACAGATTGTCCATTAAAATGTTCAGCTCACAGAAAACCAAGCAAAAGTGCTAAACAAATGAATACACCTGAACTCACTCCTAGAAATTTTATCAATTTATGGCTGCAGTCTAGTCTAGAGAAAGACAACTTAGCAATCAATAGTTGACCTGATGAAGATTCATCAGAGATGTATAGTAGTCTTTCCCCAATTCTTGTCCTTCAAAGATTCATGATTACAAACATCTATAAGACCAACCAGTCTCCTAGAGGAGGCTGAGACATTAAGGACAGGTAATATTCCACTTTGGCATACATGCATGATAAACAAGAGCTAAAGTAAGAGTATTAAATCTGGATCATATCTATGGACATTTAATTATCCATTGCATTTGTAATATCAGCCTTTTCAATTCCAAACCATAAAAAGGTAAAAAAATTTAAAACAATAATACTGCAATATAGAGTTATCTAAAAGCAGCATTGATAATCTGCGTAGCTTCCTTCTGTCTGACAAGTCATAATTTTAATGTATCTATTTACAGTCATTCACAAATAAGGAACCCAACTACAGTAATCATGTAATATCATAAATGGAGATTCAAAGAAGAAAAAATAAAAAAAGAAACCACAAAGTCAAATTGAAACCAAAACCTTCCAAATGGCAATTACAGTTGAACAAAGTTTTGCTGTTAGTAGGAAATTGATCTACTACTTTAAAAAAATGCACTTCTTCTTTTCAGGCCAGCCCAATTTCTTAAAAGGAAGAACAAAGTGTCAACTAGTAGTATATAAAGGACAACATAACAACCTGTAGATCAAGGGTCCCCAATCCCTAATCCGTGGACCAGCACCGGTCTGCAGCATGCCAGCAACAGGTCCATACAAATAAGGAAAGCCCCATCCACAGGATGCAGGCAGCACACAAAATCATGCCCCTTCCATTCCACAGAAAAACCTTTATCCATGGAACCAGTCCCTGGTGCCTAAAAGCTTAGGGGCCAAGGTTGTAGACAACTATTTTGATAGCTTAATCCAAGCATAGACATGGAATGTAAAACCAGGATATTACTGTATTCTAATATTCCAGACCTAAGTTGTGAAACTTTATTAGAGTGAAGGATTACTTTTAGTAGAGTGAAGATCAGATGGGATATTAAACTGATATTTTGGTAAGGAGAAAGACCTGTAAAATAGGATTCTATGTTAATGAGTCTTTCTCCTTTTAAATCCAGATCACATTTTCCCTTGGAATTCTTCAAATGACTGGGAATGAATGAATGAAATGATGCACTGTTAGACTTATTTTGAAAAAGCTCAGAGAAAAATAACCTAGGGAAAGAAAAGAAATAATTTTAAAAATCTACTCAGTTTCAAACCAACATCCTTTTATATAAAGGCTAAGAGTTTTAATCACTGTGCTGTTACAGCATCACTGGCAAAGATAGCCCTAAAAGAAATTAGACACCATGATAACTATTGATTCAATTGTCAGACTGATTCTGCCTCTGTAAAAGGTGAACTTCTGGGGAGGGCCTTTAATGAAATAAAATACACCAGCCAAAATGGACAGGTTCACTTTGGATAACACAGAGAGAAAACTGTATTTTAAAATTGCAGCAGGAAGACACAACCAGAGATTGGATTTGGGATAAGAAGAGGATTACTACAGAGCAATGTCATCCCTGACTGTTTTCCAAAATATTGCTAGCCCACTCTGGTATCAAGCAGTGTTGATGAAACCTAAGTATAAAATTTTGCATGTTATAACTGAATCTGTAATGTGAGCTCCATAAAAAGACTTTGTAATATGTAATGGAGAAAATGAAACTATTAAAAGAAATTCAAGAATAAGCTTTACCATCAAAATGGAATTATTAACCCTAATAGATGAATCTCAACATTTCTCACCCATCTGCATTGGCTGAAAAGTGCTGATTTTTAATTCACCATGAAACAACTCTCTGGTCTGAGTTCATTTGATGATGATATTGCATCATACTTATCCTTTGTTGTTCTGGAAGAATAGCCTCAACCTTTTCTTTATTACAAGTGAGATATTCTTATGAACCAAATTATTAAAACGGCCTCATGTTTGCTACTGGATACACCTGTCTGAAATAAATCTATCCAAGAGTAATAAGCACAACACAGATGTTAACTACACCACACCCTAATTCAAGGTTCTGAGTCAAGCTCTTTGGTGCTGAATTCTCACTTCAGAGTGCCAGCTAGCTTATCTTCAGCTATCATATTTTCTCATAGGCACAAAGTACTGTGGTGTAGGGCCCTTTCTATATTGACTCAGAAGCCACATTTAGCTTAAAAGGTTATGCCTCTAAAAAATCAGCTTAAAATAACAAAGTTACAAAGGAAGAACAAGGAACACATTGTCTGTGTGTGTCACTTTTGCAGATAGTCATTCTCAGGTTTAATATCAGGCAACTTTTACTGGACCTCCAAACTGAGACAGCCCCTGCCTGAAACCCAACACTTTCCATATGGTGAGTTGAATTTGATGGCAGAACTTGTATTTTCTATCTCTCTTTTGTGACTTTGTCTGAAGATTTTAGAGATAAATCCAGCCAGCATAGTTACTGTTCAGCAGATTCAATATATTTTATTTTATTTATTTAATGTTTATTTATTCATTTAAAAGATTTGTATGGCCATCCGTCATAAACAACTCAATTAAAGAATTGCTGACAGATCCTGAATGCCAACTTCAACTGAAGGTGACTTCAAACAAAATACTCCTTCATTAAAAACAGCAGCATAATTATAATAATAAAAGTAGCAGTACCATTGCATGTTCTATTAATTATGTTAGTTATCAAGACAATCATTTGTTCACAAGGAATAATGAAGGGCCAAAATATTTTTGTTAAAGTTCTCCATTTTGTAACCACTGTAATCAGCAAAAGCAGTGCCTCTGTTCCACATAAAATTGATTTAAGTTTAATAGTGATTTTATATCATACTTAGTGTTACTTATTCCCTTAAGCATAAGATTAACCAGTGATCAGGTCAATAGACTTTTTAATAATATTGTTTTGCATAAAGTGCCATATAGATTCCCTTCCCATCAAAGCATGTAATTCATAAAGAAATCAATAAATGCCAATAATCGTAAGTATTGGTATGCAATCAAAATGGCATGTGTAAGGAACACCATGAAATTGCTTTAGTTCATTGTTTCCATTCTATCTTATTAACATTCCTATCATTGAAAGGTAAGAAATTAAAGAAAACAAATGGCCTCACCTTGCATAATGAGGTGGGAGGATCAAGGGGTTTGATAAAAGTTCTACTTCCTTTTAGTCCCTATTGATTTTACAGAGATTTCTGGGTCTAAACCCAAACTCATATTTAACCGAATCGCAGGATAATCAGGTCAATGAGATTAAAGGGGCGGGGGAGATACTGCTCAAAAGAAAGTCAAAAGAAAAAGAGGCAAGTCAAAAGAAAAATTACTAAATGAAGCAAGCTGTATTTCCTGTAAATGCCTACAGATATTAAGTGTAATTTTAGAATAATGTTTCCACTTCAGTGTCTTTCTTTTGTGAAATATTGCACATTTACAGAAAGCTGTGTTTATCTTTCATGCACTAATGTATATAGTCATTTCAGAATTGAGCTGGTAACTCCATTTTGGAATTTTTTGTCATGGGAACTCATAGTCTCCCTCTTTCTCAAATTCAGATTTTTTTTAATGGTAGTAAAGTTTGTTCCCATTAAATCTATCACTTACTAGCTATCATATGGAATAGTTAAACAGGCAGGTTAATAATAGTTATAGTGGGAATAGTTTTTCTAGTAATACTTTTCTTTCTACTCATTTCTTTGTGCTTCAGTTTCAATGAACCAATCCATTTCAGTTATGTCTATTCCAATGTCTATTTCATCTTTAAAAATTTCGTTTACTACATTATCTATCTATCTATCTATCTATCTATCTATCTATCTATCTATCTATCTATCTAGGTCTTTGGTCATTTGGGTTTTCTCCCGTGTAAAATTGGAAGTGTCTTGGCGACGTTTCGACGCAGTCTCATTCTATCTATCTATCTATCTATCTATCTATCTATCTATCTATCTATCTATCATCTATCTATCATCTATCTATCATCTAATTGGCTGCCCATCAGGGGCAAGTTTCAAAACCCAGCACTATCAGTTCGTGCGTGGGTGCACAAGACTGACGCTTCTGTGAATGCTCAGAAGTGTCTGGCATGAGTGGGCAGAGCTTCACACCACTACTGGTTCGCCCGATCTGGGGCAAATCAGTAGCAACCTACCACTGCTGCCCATCTTAACAGAGGGTAACTCTAGGCGACTTACAATCATTAAAATGTATCTATGCAAACATAAATAAATTAAAACCAAACCTTAAAATCTAACAGCATGTGGGTAGGGTGGAGGGAGGTGGAATCTGTTGTTTCTTGATTAATCACCTCCACTTCACTATTCCCCCACTGGGGTTCTAAGTCAATTGGCAAAGCCAAGTATTTAGGTATTTACAAAAGGCTAGGAGGTTGGGGCCAACCGCACATTGTGGAACAAGATGTTTCAGAGGGCAGGAGCAAGAACGCCCCCCTCCCCGGACCCCGGCAGCCAAAATAATTGGCCTGATGGGACTCACAGCATGCCTCCTCTGTTGACACAAGTGAGATGGACCAATCCCAGTGGAGTGAGATACTCCCTCAAACAGCCTGGACTCATAAAGGTGATTACCAGAACCTTGAATTGCACCTGGAAAAAGATTGGCAGCCAATGTAGCTGCAAGAGCAGTGGTATTACAGGGGCCATTCTTGAAGCCCCCCAAACAGCCTGTTCCACTGTACTCTGCACCAGTTGTAGCCTCTAAACGCTCTTCAACAGTAGCTCCATGGAGAGCACATGACAATACTCCAACTATGAGATTACTAAGAAGTGAACGACTGAGTGCAGGGAACCCTGATCCAAGAAAGGCCACAACTGCACATAACACAAAGTTGTGCAAATGCTCTACTAGTCATGACTGCCACCTGCTCCTCAAGCAGAAGTTATGAGTCCAAGACAACCCACAAGTAGCAAATTGGATCTGTCTGGGGCAGTGCCCCCACACACATCCAGAGTCAAAGATGCAAAGTCACAGGTCCTGGAATTCCAGGTTCCCAAAGCCATTTGGTCTTGCTAGGATTCAATTGAAGCCTGTTGCCCCCATCCAGGCCCCCAAAAATTCTAGGCACTGCGAGAGGGCAACCACAACATCACTTGGATCACTAAGGGTAGAAACATAGAGGGTTGTTGTCAGTGGTGTTCTGCCCCCGGTTCGAACCGGTTCTATAGAACTGGTAGTAAAATCAACGGGAGGCTCCGCCCACTGACCCAAATGTCATCAAAAGTGATCTGCGCATGCACGCAGGCACGATGCAAACTGGTAGTAAAGGTAAGTAGAACCCACCCGTGGTTGTTGCTGGATTTTTTTTGCCTTTGCCTTACTTGCAATGATCACTATGTATGCTATTTTTTCCTCAAATTCTTTCTCATCTTTTCTTTCAGGAACCTCAAAGGGCACAGATGTAGATCACCTCTTTAATGTTTATAACCTTAAGCCTGTAGGATAAGTTCAACTGTGGGTATCTGGTACAAAATTACTTTCAGAGGTTGTCCCTAGGCATGGTAATGAAACTCTCTCAGAATGAAATTGACAGTGAAATATGCAAGGGCAAGGCTTGGGTAAATAAATCATTTTATTTTAATAAAGTATTTTTTTACAATACTTTTTAAAAACAAGGTTAGCCAGTGAGCAATCTAGCAATCTAGATGTATGTTTTAAACACTGCCTTTTTTTACCCCATTCATGGACTAAAAGGTGATTTATTGTTCATTATTTCTGAGAGCACCTACATCATTTTTAGGTAATAATTTTTCTGCTCTCAGACTTTACTTGCTGGCTTTAGTCCTCATATTACATTTCAGGGTTGAAAGGGAACTTCAACTGGGTTGCCCTGGTTCTAATCCAAATCCTTAATGGTTTTGTCACAGTGTTCTTCTCTCTGGGTCTCTGTCTGCTAAATTGGTTGATTCTTAGGCCAGTTTATTTTGATTGGGAAGAGACAAAGAACTGTAGTTGATGTAGACTTATAAGTCTGAGACTCAGTATATATTCTTCCTTGGAGTCACTGATTTCCTAGTTGCAACTTTGGTGTCAGAGTTTGGCTTGGCAATTCAGTCCAGAATGCAGACTTGGTCCATGGAGAATGTATCTATTTCTTCTCCAAATTTACATCCATGCTTCTTGCCTTTCACTCCCCCCCCCCTTTTTTTTTGAGAATCTAATTGATTCTTCCAGTAAGACTTTTGATCTTTCTCTTCTCAATTCATTTGCTATTTCATCTTATATTTGTTTTGCAGTTTGATCCTCACCCTCTACAATCAAACCACACCAATGTCCTTAAACTGGGTGCTCATTGCGGTATTTAATTAACATACGTTTATCATTAATTCATTCTTGTCCAGTTATCACTTCCATATAGCAAATTGCAAAAAACACTACCGGCAACCAATTCCTTCAGTATGCATTCTTTTAAATAACCCATTGCTAATTATGTTTCTACCAGTATTTGCATGTGTCAAAATTTCTTTATTCATTTTCTTATCATTAATAAGCATTCTACCAAGTACACAAATGCATTAATTTGCTAGAACTTTTACCATGTATATACAACTTGCAATCATTCACTCTGTTTTCTGTATCAAACATATGGTCTTTAATAGCTTCATTTTCAGTTTGATACTTCTCATCATACGATACTATCTAACAATAACAAAAAAATCATTTGGTTCTCAATTAACAACACATCATCATCTGCATTCCAAAGTACATGATTGTTACATTCCCAACAAATGCATACCTATAATATCATCACACATTCTTTACACATTTATCCATAAACACATTAAAGAAACATGGGAATATCACATATTTTTGCCTTACCTCCTTAACCATTCATTAAGCATTCCATTTGTTTTCATCCATGCTTAACTACTATTTTATTCAGCTCTATATTTGCACAAAACATTCCATCACTGAAGACTATTCAGGTTATAGTATAATTCCCTAAATTAATTAAAGTGAAATAATTTATGGAGAGCAAAAATTATCCCTACTTGCCTGTCATCTTCATATATTTATTTTACAAAATAAAAAGAGGTGTTGAAAAGGGACCCTCTGTGCTAATTTTACTAATTGGTTGCATTAATTTTACTCCTTTTTAATCTTTCAGTCAGAATTTTGCCAAATCCATTCCCAAGAAAATTTAACAAATTTATATTTTATTTTCTTCTAAAACTATTTTCTTCCAAGATCCATTCTTGATACTGTCAAAAAAACATTTTGACTCCCATTTAGAACTTCTTTTCATCTTTATATCTTCATCTTTATATCTTGAACTAAGTCTTTAACCTTTTATTAGAAACGGTCAAATAAATTATGCTTTTAAAATTATATCCTTTCCTTTACTATGTGTATATGTGTACATAAGAAAAATTTAAACTTTATACTATTTTCACAACTAAAAGATCTTTTTCTCAACAATTGTTCTTGGATTATTGAATTGTCCAGTTTCTGTACTATATCAATTTGTTTTGCCCATCTCTTAGTGTCACTTAATAATTTTTTTCTTTAAAATTGTGCATAATATTTTCAAAACAACTGCTCCTTTATTATTACCATTCACTGGAACATAGTAGGCAACTTTACCAAGTTTGTTATTTTTAATTTCATATGTATATTCCATCTAGATGATACCATACTTTCTAACAAACACACAGTTTATTTCTTTGGCTTATAATTGATTCTATCTCACAATCATAACCAACTCTGCCTGTAGTTCATATGTATATCCATCAATTTTACTCCAAAAATCAGATCAGCTTCATTCATATCAACAATGTCCTTTATTTTAATTTCAAAAAGTTACATAATATATAATTTTATTTTTTTTCATTTATTAAATAGACAACCATATGACCAGTTGTGTTATCCTTTGAAAGAAAGGTAGCACAGTCTGAAGTGACCAGATTGAAATTTAAATTTTTGGTTTACCAGAGGCTTTCTAGGAGTCTGGGGAGGGCGAAAATTGCTCCTCCCCCGAGTCCCTCCAGATGCCGAAAACAGCCCATTTGCCAACTTCTGGAAGTCAGCAAATGGGCCGTTTCCGGCCTCCGGAGGGACTCCGAAGGGTGGGGAAGGCTGTTTTCACCTTCCCCAGACTCCTAGAAAGGCTCTGGAGCCTGGGGACAGCAAAAAATAGGTCTTCTCCACCCCACTCCACAGACCCTCCAGAGGCCAGAAACAGCTTGTTTCCTGATTTCCGGCGGGCCCAGAAGGCCCCAAAATCAGCTGGCCGGTGCACATGCACTCCAGAGCTCAGCTCACGTGCCCATAAATATGGCTCCGCGTGCCACCTGTGGCACACATGCCATAGGTTTGCCATCACAGGTCTATAGAGTGGCAGTTGTATTAAATTTTAATTCCAGACTTTACTGACAGTTCTGCACTTATATAAATTTGCTGTTGTTCTAGGGAATCCTATTATCAGTTATTTTAAGCCAGGAACATCAAACTCATGTCATCACAGTGCCATCACATGATGTATTGGGACTTTCCCCCCCTTCACTAAACTGGGTGTGGGCGTGGCCAACACATGATGCATCCGGCCCACAGGCCAGGAATTTGACAGCCCTGTTTTAAGCTAATGTCCTAAACCAGGATTTTTTATTTATTTATTTATTTTATTTTATTTTTATTTATTTGTTTTGTCAAACACAACAATATATATAAGTATAAGCATGAAATAGCCACACAAATTGAATACAACCAAAGGGAACATTAAGACAGGAACAGTAGGCATGCTGGTGCTCTTATGCACCCCCTTTACAGACCTCTTAGGAATGGGGTGAGGTCAACAGTAGACAGTCTTTGGTTAAAGTTTTGGGAATTTTGGGATGAGACCACTGAGTCAGGTAGTGCATTCCAGGCATTACCAACTCTGTTACTGAAGTCATATTTTCTACACTCAAGATTGGAGCAGTTCACTTTAAGTTTAAATCTATTGTGTGCTCGTGTATTGTTGTGGTTGAAGCTGAAATAGTCTTTGACAGGAAGGACATTGTAGCAGATGATTTTATGAGTTATGCTCAGGTCATGCCAAAGGCGGCGTAGTTCTAAATTTTCTAAATCCAGAATTTCAAGTCTGGTGGCATAAGGTATTTTGTTGTGATCAGAGGAGTGGAGGACTCTTCTTGTAAAATATTTCTGGACACGCTCAATTGTATTAATGTCTGAAGTGGGTTCCAGACAGGCAAGTTGTAATTGAAAATTGGTCTAGCAAATGTTTTGTATGCTCTGGTTAGTAGTGTAATCTTTCTGGAGAAGAAGCTACTTTCTGGAGAAGAAGCTACATAATTTCTAAATTATGTTCTCTTAATGACTTGATTCTAAATATGTACAATTCTTACAAATCATGGCTATACTGGAGATTATTTTCATTATTATACTACAAACATTTCAGGAGGGCAGCAGTATAGGGAGAGTTTGCATTGAAACATTTGCATTCTTTAGACCTCAAATAACAAAATTCAGTAATGAAGTAGATTTTTTAGAAAAACAATTCAACATAACTTGAAAAAATCAAGGAACACTTATACAAATATAAAAGATATAGATTGTATCTTAATTTGGAAACACTTGTAGTTGATAACTTTAGAAGCATGCAACTTTTTCCTGGTAGCCTTGTGTGGATTTTAATAAAGTGCAAGAGTGAAATTATTTTCTCGACATTTCCCTTTGCCTAGCTACTGTCAGTTAAAATCAAATTCTTAATGTTAATCATAATTTCCTGAGAAAATATTGTATGGTGGTAAATATAAATTATTAAAGCCAAATGCACACCAAGTGATTCATAAATTCTATTAAATAAATATTTTGTATATGATGCATTAGCAATGGTATGAAATATTTATTTCAGGAGAATATAGATATATACATTTTCATAAAATAAAAAATATTGTTAGATTCTTTTAAAGATAACTAAAACATAAAATGTGTATGTGGGATGCATGCATGCACACACTTTCACATATGAATACATTACTCCTTTTACCCCATAAGTTGATGTGATTTTTATGGACAGCTCTCATAAAAGTGCTAAACATATTTAGAAATGAAATATATTAAATAAAAATAAAATCTACTAAGGGGAAGTAATTGTAAATATTTAATGATATAATTAAGTCTTATTAATATAATGTTCTTTATTTTTCAGATGAAAAATTCAAAAGATTTCATCTCTCTTACTTTAATGAGATGGTGTGTTTATCATAATTATTATGTATTTTCATTATCATTTGAAGAATATTAATAATTCACAGAAATGCAATGGGCCTGATCCTGCTGCCAAATTAGTCAGGAAAGGGTCAGAAATGTAAAGCAGGACAAAATAAGGCTCATGCAATTTTATAGTAGTAATAGCAACAAAGAAAACTGGAGCAGCTGCTATTAATACACTCTGTATTAACATTTCATTTTATTTTGAGGCATCTTGGATTCATAAACTAGAAGTAAGCTCAATTCTCTTCATAGGAATTTAATGAATACTGAATCTTGAGTATGTGTGTCTTAATCAATTGACAGACTAAATTAAAATACTTGTATCTAGCGCATGGGTCACATCATCCACTCCTGTATAAACTTTATTTCAAGGTGTTTTCTTTTTCCAGAGCTAGGTCTCACAAGATGGTAGTTTATTTTTCATCAGTTCTAAAGGTTGGGACATTGAGAATAGATGTATGTAGGGTATTGTGTACTTATAGTTATCTATAATGAGTTATATTAAAATAAAAAACTGTAGCAGGGCTACAAATGGCTTAATCAGGATGCTAGTAAATGATAGAATATCTGACTCTTTGCCTCACACTGTGGCATGATGCCAGGTCACAAGCTTTTGTGCTTTTCATTTGTGTGGGAAGAAAGTAGAAAGTCTAATCCTCCCAGAACCATGGCAACTCTCAATGGCCTCTACTAGCTGAGCTGTGAAAAACTAGTGTCTTAAATGAAGACCAGAGGGTCAAATAGAGCAAGGATGGATCAATAATCCTCATTCTGTCCATGCCACAAGTCATCCAAAAACATGACCAATACCATTTTCATTCCATCCAAAGCTTCTGAAGCTGTTATACAGCCATCTTTTCAATCATCTTCTGCCCAAAGACAAGGTTAGATACGGGATGAAAATTGTCCAGGATGCTGAGGTTCAGTGATGGCTCCTTGAGAAGAAGGTGAACCTAGATCGCTTAAGAGATAAAAGAACAACCTTTTCATTCAAAGAATTAATCTGTCACTAGAACCCATCACATGACATCATCACTAACCCCCAGGCTGGAAGGGGCATGGATTTAAAGAGCAGCTAGCTTAACTCAGTCCTAAAGATCCTATCCATTTCCTCAGGTCCAACAAATTCAAACAGTCACAGATAATGGGCAAGGCTCTACCACATGCATTCTCTTTGCATAACAGCCGGTGTCTAACTGTGAACAAATTCAAGTGATTTTTCCAACAAATGATGGCAAATTCCTCTACATGTCCTGAAAAAGGTTGCCCTAGATTTCTTTAGTCAGATTCATGTCACCCAAAACAAAGCTGCAGGGCAAATGCAATAAGGGTAGAGAAATATGTTGCTTCGTTACCCTTATCGTTAGAAGATAGTTCTTAATAGCAGGACTAATCTGCATTCTATCATGTTCATCCTTAGTTCAGCACCAGAAACACTCTAGATATATCATCTCTCATTTCAGCTCCCTCAATTGCTCCATAAACTATGGAGAGAGGTTAGAGGTTGCATGAGTGCATAGGTGCAGTCCAATCCAATACCTTAGCAAACCCATTATTTCAGGCATCAGCCAAGGCTTTGAATGAACTATGCAACAATTCTCTGTGAAACATGCTAGCTTCATCAGTAGCGGGGGGGGGGGGGAGAGAGAGACTGATCTAACAGGTTGAGCATCCTTGCAGTGAAGTGGCACTAGAGAATCCCATGGAAATCAGGATGTGAGCTGATCATGACACCCCAATTTCAGATCATATATTCATTGTTCTGGCCGGAACACCAAATCTTGAGTGTGACTACTGTTCCATATCAGGTTCTGGATGATCTGAGATAGGCCCAGAGCTGCCATGTTGGACATTAACTCTCAAGCCAACTTAGACCCCATTCCTAGACTGAAATGTCCAAGAACTCTACTAGTGGCCCTGAAATAGAATCAGGGAGTTTGGTCAGGAAAGTTGTTATGCAGCAGTGAGGCTAGTACAACAGCAACAGTCCTGACTGACTCTTAAAACCAACTTTTAGACAAATGACAATTGCCCCTACCTTTCCAGAGTGCTGGCTGATGCTACACCCAAATTTTTATTGAATTTGATGGGTTTTTAAAGTTTTGTAATTTTATGGGGGTGTATGTTATTTTAATATTTGGGCAAATTTAAATCAGTTTTTTAAGGGATGTTTTAACTATTGTGTATATCTGTATTTTATCTGCCTGTTCACCGCCCTGAGTCCTTCGGGAGAAGGGTGGTATACAAATTAAAATATTCATTCATTCATTCATTCATTCATTCATTCATTCATTCATTCATTCGAAACATCATTAGGCACATTTCTTTTTTCTTTTGAATTTTTATTTTCATTTGATCCAATTCCAAACAAAAGCTAAATACAAATTTTGAACAGATAAACACTAGATTTACCCAAAGGGAATTGGCTTATACAGATTTACTTCAGTAAAATTATTCAACCCATAAGCAAAGTGTTCTTTGCCAAAACTGTACAGTAGTCTTTCTTATGTTCATTGCACAATATTAAACAAAATATGTTCTGTCAAAACCAACTTTGACACTCCAAACAATATTTTACAATTAAGTCCACAAATGCTTTAGATCTTATTCCCCACCCCCAAAGAACCTCAGAGGGTTTTCCATGTCAGAAATGTTTTGGAAACCAGTATTTCCTATTCAGTTCACCAGCCATTTTACAAGTCAGCTCTCAGGAAAGAGTTTTTCCATTACTCGGCATATTTCTGAAAAGGCTATAGCCCTTCTGGACTGAGCTAGATTTCAGTAATACATGTCAGATCAGCCCTTTCATCAGTGACTAAATCACTGATGAGGAAGACCTTACTGCAGACCTGCAGTTTAAAAGAAACCCAATCTCATGATCATTAACAGTAAACATTTCATAAACCTGAAGAATTATTCGGCTAAGAGAAAGGTTTCCTGTAATTGGTACAATTGAAATCTCCAGATAGCATAAAATGATTTTATTAATCCCATGACATTAAAAGAGGTGAACTGTATTAAATCCAGATTCTCAAGTCTAGATGTTTTATTCATCTGTCTAATAGAGGTTCACATGATAATGCTCTTTAATAGACTTTAAGAGTACTTAGCCAATATGAGAGGCTAAGTACAGAGACAAGCTGTGTTTGTCTATGATGGTAATTGAGTGAGGAATACATGGATTATGAACTATCCCAAATCTACATAGATGCATCCTTATCAAAATTACTGTCTCCTTTCATGGTTTAATATAATTTCTGTAAGGCAGGTTTATGCTTGTGCTAATATAAATGCACAGTTATTAGATATATTAATTTGAAAACTTTTGGATCATGCCCAAAAGCTGAATAATCACATTAATCTTTTTTGTAATTTATATCTTCTCTCACTCAGTATACTACATCTTTATCTTTAAAAGAGATCCATCAGTGCTCTCACATGACTTGCTGGGATTATATCACAATTACAGTAGATTATGGATTAATTACAAGGTACACCAATGACCAAAAGGCTCAACAGGAAAGGGGACTATATGGTGTATAACATATTGTTGAACTATAAATCACAGTAACTCTAGTTGATATGACCAATGATATGACTATAATTTAGGGTTGTATTTCAGCAAGAACTGGAGGGCAATAGAATCCTTACCCACAGATTCTCAAAATGAAGTCAATTAATACCTTCCAAAGAATGTTGTGGACTTTCCCAAGACATTTGCATATCCATTGGTAAAGCAGAAGGCTAAATAGATATTTTGGTAACTGGGCTCTAACTGCATTCACAATTTATTTCTATCCTTTAGGGCTGGGAAGCAGAGAAGTATAAACTATGACAATACTGTGTGATCTCTGCTTCATAGCAGTATCAGGGACAGTTGCACATTACTGCTCTATATCCAATCTTTCCTACAGAATTCAGTGTGATTTTTTTTAAAAAATCTTCCCATTCCTCTCTCCCCCCACCACCACCAGCAGCAGTTTGATAAAGGTTCAGGAGGGAGATAATCCCAAATAACCCAGCAGCTTCCATGGTTGGGGGAGGACATGATCTTGGCTTTCCTCATCTTAAACCAACAATTAAATAAAAAAACTATCTTGATATAATTCTGTAATGCTATCAATTATATGAACTTCATGACATACAGCATTCAAGCTCAAGAAGAGCAAGACAGATAAAGGATAAACATCAATTGGAAAAGAACAGTTGATGGATCTCCAGATTATTTAAACTCTAAAATTAGATTGTATTCCTGACCATAATGAAATACGGCTATGTAATTCTTCCAAAAATCTCTTGCTTTCAATTTCTAGTTAATTCACTGATTTCTGTAAGGCTAGGAGGTAACAGCATCCTGAATAAAAGGACTGTGAGATTCCCAATTCAGTTAGTAGTGTGAGCTAATGCTTTGTTTGTTCATTAATCACAATTATTCTCCCTTTGGGAATTTAAATCTTATTCTGCTGTCTAAGAACTGGAAAGAATGGAGATTCTGGGTGGAAAAAGGGCAAACTGGTGTATCTCCAAAGAGCAGGGATGATGCTGGGATGTAGAACCATGACTGGGCAGGAAGCCTCGTTCAGTGGTGCTTCTCCAGATAAGGAAAACCTAAAGAGGTTGCCCATATGTGTTTTGGAAGGCAGCTTCTCATGAGAAAGTTTGCAGAGCCCTGCAAGCAACTCTTGAATAAGAGCCCCAGAAGCTGAAGCAGAAAGATCATATTTGCAGCCTAAGTGGAGCCTGTAATGAACACTGAGTCTTACCTAACTTTTCTTCCTAAAATGTATTCTAATTGTTTAAAAGCCACAGAAATCTTGGAGCAGCAGAATAATTAGACCTTCTGGTGAGTGATCCTACAACAGGGGCAGAGAAATGGAAATAAATAAGTACAATAGTTTAAAATAACCTGCAGCAAATTCAACTTTCTAAGAATTAAAAAACACAAAAATTCAAAATGGATAAAAAGTTTGGCTGAATTTGGATTTTGCTTATTTTGAAGTATTTTTGAATAAATAAACAAATACATAAATATATACCAGTAAATAAATAGTATAAAGCTTCATGGGAAAAAGGATTGCTTGTATTCTTTAAGAGAAATTATTGATTTTTCTAAATGAAGAATCAAGGGATTGTCTTTAAAGTTCATAGATTGTTGAAGGGTTCAAATGGGATTAATGATTTAAGAATTTAGACAAAGAAAAAGAAATAAAAAGAGAAGATTTTTCCCTTTTGTTTTTGCTTTCTCTTGTTTGGACAAATAAAAGAGATAGAGCGATGGCTATTACTAAGAAAGCAACAAACACCAAGAAAATATATTATACCAGGGATATTACAAAATATCTTTGTGCAATGGAGATGGAAATAACAACCAGAGAAATGAATGAAGATGTGGATATGGCATTAACAGAATTAAGAATGGAAAAAAGAGGTTTCTGAAACTGAAAGTAATTTTGATCCAACCTGGAAAAAAAGTATTAAGGACAGATCTGTTTTGATAGTGTTTATGGAATGAAAGCCAACTGAGTGTAGTGGTTAAAGTATTGGCCTAAACCAGGAAGCTATGAATTCTAGTCCTGCATTAGCTGTGAAAAACTAGGTGACTTTGGGCCACTCACTGTCTTTCATCCCATCCCTCCTCACAGGGCTATTGTTGTAGAGAAAATAAAAATAAGAAGTATTGTGTCTGTTTGCCACCTTCATTTACTTATAGAGTAATAAAGAAGGAATAAATTCTAATAAATAAGTTGGAGGCTATAAGAGTACTAAAGTGTAAGGGGAAAAACTGAGATAGCTCGCACAACTTGTATTTTTGATTCAAAGTAATATAGATATCATTTCTCCAAATATCCATTTTTATTTGCCTAAAATCTCATACCTAATGATATAGTATTATCTGATTAGGGCCAAGCATATTTTTCACACTAAGGAAGAGCTTAGGGTGTGACAAGAAAATCACCAGGTAAGAAATTCCAAAGCAAACTGTTTAAATTTGCATTGACAAAGGTGTGAAATAATTTAGCCACACAATGGCATAATTAAAACAGCCTGGTTAATTGTTTCTGCCTCTGGCATGAAAGAGTTAATTCATAGGTACTGTCAAGACAGGCATTTTGCTGAAATATTAAGTGATTTCATAACCACATAGCAAGCTGGTTTGGCCAGTTGCTTTTTCAAAAAGAGACACAGTGTGAAAAAAAGAAAAGATGTAGGCATCAAGAACAAACTGAGACTTTTGTTTAACATTAATTCATGTAATCCAAAACCTCAATTGGTCACATTGATCAAGAAAAACACACTCATAAATGCCTGATATTGCTTTTGGTAAAGCCATAAACATGACAAAACACTGGCTCCATTACGATCTGTTAGTTCTCAAAACAGAACAGTCAGATTGAACCCACATAAATTCATTTCTCAGATAGGACTGATACAGAAGGCTGAGTCATAATAACAATGTGATTTATCTTCAGAAAACATGACTCAGGATACTCAATGAAATATTTACTTCTAAATGACGATTAAACTGCTCCATTTCTTGGAATGTGTAATATAACAATACATTAAAACAGTCCTCTTCCATTTGTGTATACTACATTAACAGCAGCTATCATCTCCAGGCTCAAAATCTCTCTCTAATTTTAAAGTTGTGAGCAGACACAAAAAAGGAACTTCCTCAACTGAAGAGCCTCTTTATCCTAATTCAGGAGAGGGGAGTGACAATAGTAAAAGAGGGCCCCAAATCTTATACATAAATCAAAGCAAAAGAAGCACATTATTTTAATTCATCCTACCTGCTTTCTTACAAGCAAGTTTCATAAATATAATTTTTGAAATCACTAAAATGATAAAAGAAAATTCTAAAGCCAACAATTAAATAAAAAGCAAAATTTATGGCAACTGATTAAAAAACCATGGTTAGTTGAAAAGAAAGCTTAGGGGAAAATAACCTCATTTCTCCTCTAGGTTTATTCATTCTGACAGGCACCACTACCAAGAATTTCCTGCAAGATCAGCAGCCTGCTGTGTTATGATCATAGGACATCTTCACTGCCGCATAAATAGCAGGTAGGCCTATGAAGAAGCAGGTGGTTGCTGATAAAATCTAAGCTCCTGGCTGTTTATAAGCCAACTACATCTTGAAAACTAGCAAAAGCTTCAAAGCTTTCAACAACGTAATTGACAGTCAGTGAAGATTTCAGGTTAGCAATTTTAGGGGCACAATGATTCCACAGAGTAGCCAGACATAGCTGTCTACACTAGTTGCACTTTCTGAGCTATTCTAAAAGGCAGCCACATACAGAGGACATTACAAGAATCTAATGCTAAAGATACTAATCTACAATTACTCTGGTAAGCCTTTCCTTACCTTGGAAAGTTGTCATTGTTGTATTTTTATGCATCTGGTATATCAAAAACTTGAGAGAGGGAGCAAACAAGGATCTGAATTGGAAGTTATGTAGCTCAAGCATCAAAATAGGCCTAACCATTCCTTATCTTTATCCTGAAGTTCAGGAAGACTACTGTCACTGTGTAGAAAAAGAGAAATATTATAGATTTCATTATCTGGTTCCTTAGGCAGGAGTGTGTGTTTGGAGCATGTATTTGGAGATTAGCTATGACTCTCAACTAACATGACATGGTAAGCATCAGGTGCATCTATGTGAAGGTTAAGAACTTTAAGATTTAAATCTTAGATTTAAGAGTCAGGTGCAGAATGACCTATATATATACATATACATGCTTATCCATTGTGCTATTCTTTTTCAGGATAAACAATATTGTATCTAGAGCACAGACCAAGGATAAGAAATTAAAAACATGAGCTAAGAAAAAGAAATGGAAATATAGTGAAAAATAATCTATATCAACACTATTCAATAGACCTCTACATATTTCTCTGTCCTAGGCAGGTGTGTTTCTATCACAATGTTGGCAAATCTTTTCGGCACCAAGTGCCAAAAGAGGAGTGTGTGTGTGTGAGAGAGAGAGCACCAGAAACTGGTTTCCGGTTTTCAGCGTACACATGCACACTGGTCACCTGGTCTTCCTATTTCTAGTGCCTGTGTGCATGCAAAAACCAGTTAGCATGTGTGCCAATCACCTGGTCTTCCGGTTTATGCCATTCTTGCATGCACAAAGAACAGCTGCTCTTCTGGTTTTTGGTGCTCCCACACACGCGAAGACTAACTGGAGCACCAGAACTCAGAAGAGCAACAGGCGACAGCTGGCATGCCTGGAGAGATGGCTCTGCATGCTACTTTCTGCACGTGTGCCATAGGTTCACCATTGAAGGTGCCTTTTATTCTTTATATTATTCATCAATGTCTTCCTGAGCATATCCTCTGTTAAGTTCGGGCAATGAGGAGGCAGGAGACAGTCATTGGTGACAACAGCTCTTAAGTTTATTGCAAGAACCCAGCAAAAGCAACTGGCAAACAGTCCTCTTTATATAGTATTTTGGCTGAGGCACCAGCGAATCAGAAACATGCTTTTTCCTGCCCAAATTTCCCTCCAATATTTCAAATACATAACACTCCTCCCCTGCCAGAACACACTTAGTCAACTATTTACATATTATTTACAAATGTAATCACGCAGGTAGTCTGGGCGTCTCCTAAGCCTGGCTGACCTGTGCAATTCATTCCCTGGTGGGGAGTCGAGCTGGTCAGAGGGACTCTCCGTTCCTCCCAGCTCCTCAATGGGCCCTGGATTAGGGGCAGATTCTTCCCTGCTGGCCTCTGGAGGGATCGTGGGGTGTTGCTGGACTTTGCAACTCCCAGATAAGTCCTCCATTCACATCGGGCTTGAGCTAGCTGTTGGTGTAAACATTTGATAGTCAGGGCCTGGTTGTTCAGTATCTGTTTTGGCTCTTAATCTTTTCCCTAGCTGGTCTATATGCCTTTTCCAGACCCTCCCATCTCCCATATTGACTAAATACGATTTGGGACCTGTCACCTCTAGAATTGTCCCTGCCATCCAAAAAGGACCCTCACTGTAATTTCTGGTGAATACATAATCACTGTCGCAAATACCCTTGTTTTATCTCTTGTTGTTGGATACCCATCAGGGGAATAATTTGGATTTAATCTACCTAATGGGCATCAGAGTCTCCATCCCATTAACAATTCCACTGGGCTGTGGCCGGTGGCCACGCAAGGTGTCCCATGCTGTACGGCCAAAAAGGTGTCAATTTTGGTTTGCCAGTCCCCCGGGCTAATTCTGGACAATGCCTCCTTGGCACTTCTTACAAAATGTTCTGCAAGGCCATTGCTAGCTGGATGGAAGGGCGCCAAGAGGGCATGTCGGATGCCCATTTCGGCCAAGTAGCTTTCAAATTGAGTGGCAGTGAACTGCAGCCCATTATCCGAGACCAGTGTGTCTGGCAACCCGTGAGTCACAAATAGTCACCGCAAAACCCTTATAACCGCTTCGGCCGTTGTGGTTTTCATCAATATTATTTCCAACCACTTGGAATAAGCATCTACTATGATTAAGAACGTTTGCCCATGAAAAGATTCAGTGAAGTCTATGTGAATTCTAAACCACGGTCCCTGGAGTTTCTCCCATTCTCTCACCGGGGCCATGGGGGGTAACGGCCTAGAATCATGGCAAGATTGGCATCTGCCTACCCGGTCACTGATATCTTTGTCCATCTGGGGCCACCACGCATAACTCCGTGCTAGACTTTTCATACGTACAATGCCTGGATGCCCCACATGCAACAAATCCAATACATTCTCCCTCAACCACAATGGAATAACCACTCAATCACCCCATAATAAACATCCCCCTTGCACAGACAATTCAGAACGTTTGGTTGCAAACTGTTTAAATTCCTCGCCCATTGAAACGGGCCATCCCCTCTGCACCCAGCCAATTACAGTGCGGATAATAATGTCTTTAGCTAATGCCTTAGCCACTTTGGCAGAAGTGACAGGACCAGTGTCCAAAGAGTCAATTAACAGAATTGGCGTTCCCGGAGTTGGATCTTGAATCGTGTCCGGTAAGGGACACCTGATCAAAGCGTCCGCATGTCCCAGTTCTTTGCCCGGTCGGTGATTCAGGCGGTATGAGTATGCTGCCAGGAAAATGGTCCAGCGGGTCAACCTGGGAGACAGGGCAATTGGCGTGGGGCAGTCTCCCGCTAACAAATCCAACAATGGCCGATGGTCTGTCACAATGTCAAAATGTCACCCAAACAAATATTCATGAAATTTTTTAACACCCGAGACGATTGCTAATGCTTCTCTGTCTAATTGACTATAATTCCTCTCGGCTCCCGATAAAGTGCGGGAGAAGTATGCAATTGGGGCTTCTGCCCCATTAGGCAGTTTGTGGCTGAGAACAGCCCCTACTCCATAGGGTGAAGCATCACAAACTAGGATGAGAGGCAAAGTCCCATTATACTGAATCAACAGACTGTCACTAGACAGCAGCTTTTTTACGGATTCAAAAGCTGCTGCTTCAGTCCTGCCCCAAGTCCACAGGGAGTTTTTAGCGAGTAGTCTGTGCAGTGGTTCAGCCACAGTTGACTTGCCCTTTAAAAAAACTGCATAAAAATTCAAAAGCCCTAGAAAGGCTTTGTTTTTTGGTGTTGGGGCTTTCCGAATTGCCCGTACCTTGCTCTCAGTTGGATGAATGCCCTCTTTATCTATTTGATATACCAAAAATTCAACTGAGGGCACTCCAATCCGGCACCTATTGAGCTTGACCTTAAGTCCAGCAGCTCTAAAAATGGACAACACTCTTCTCAATTTGTCTTGTAGTTCATTTATGTCACTAACTGACACTAAAACGTTGTCAAAATAGGGAACTACCCCAGGTAAACCTTGCAATAATTGTTCCATTAGATTCTAGAACAAACCATGGGCGACACTGACCCCAAACTGGAGCCTGGTGCACTTAAACACACCCCTCTGCATGACTATCATTTGTGCCTCAGCTGTTTCGTTATCAACAGGCAACTGCTGATATGCCTGAGCCAAATCAAGTTTGGCAAAGATTTGTCCCGGTCCTAATGAATGCAGCAAATGTTGTACTATGGGGAATAATGCCTTATTGAGTGTTGCCTTGTAATTGTAACAAATACGGACAGATCCATCTGGTTTAATGGGTGTTACTATTGGTGTCTCCCACTTTGCATGGTCAACTGGAATTAAGATGCCCTGTTTAATAGTTTGTCCAGTTCTTTGTAAATTTTGGGTTTCAGGGCAAAAGGAATCCTCCGGGCCTTAAGCCGAATCGGGGCAATTTGTGGATCTAAATGAAATGAAATGGGAATCCCCACACACTTGCCCAGGCAAGTATTCCAGGAATACGTCTTCAAATTCCTGTAGCAGTTCCTCTCTCAGGTCACCTCCGACACTGTAGACTCCAGTGATGCCCATTCCTAGGGCCCAGAACCAATCAAGACCTAACAAACTGGGCAGGCTTCCGTCTACGATGGTGACCGGCAGAGATTTTGTATATTGTCCATACTTAACTCGAACTGTGATGATGCCTCGGACAGGGATCCGGTTCCCTGGTAGTCCTGGACTCTCAGTCTCTGAGGTTGCAATTGGCACTTTGCAATGCTTGGGAGGTCCTTGGTTCATCATATCCCAGGACATGGTTGTGATTGATGATCTGGTATCGACTTCCATTTTACACAGCTCCCCCTCTATGCAGGCTCTTGTAAAAATCTTTTTCTCTGGTTTCGTTGAGGCTTGGCCCACTCGTACTGTTGTGTGATTAGACTTTGCGCCTTTTTTGAATGAGCCAATAGGTGGCCATCTCATGGAGCTGGGGTTTTGCTGATAGGCTAGTTTAAAATCAGTTCGGAATTTTTAATGGCACGGCTGAAGAGCTCGGCACACCCATGCTAGGTGACCTTTTTTGTCGCACCTGCAGCAGATGGCTTCTTTGAAATGGCAGTTCTGTCGCTGGTGATGGCCTCCGAAACTCACACACTCATCATGGTCATTTCTTTCTGGTTTCCCCATTTGGAAAACCTCTTCCTCACACTCGTCATTGCACTCAGACTGGATCTTTTCACTGTGGACTGGTGTCGCTTTAGCTGAGGAATTTAGCGATGTTGGTTTTTGTAATGTTTCAGCAGCTTTTGTGGAAAGTTCATGTGCCCTAGCTTCGTCTAGGGCAATCGTGAGGGTCAAGTTATTTTTGGTGAGTAGTTGCCTCTGCAGTCGAATGTCCCAAACTCCACAGATCAGCTGCTCTAATAGGGAATCCTCTAAATCCCTATATTTACAGTGGGTCGCGGCTTTTCTCAACCCAGCCATGTAGACACTGATTGATTCGCCCTCGCATTGGACTTGCTGTCGGAGTTCATATCGCTGCACGAACTTCAATGGCACCGGGGCATAGTGCACTCTTAGCGTCATCTGTAACACTGGCCAAAGCGCTGACTGGATGGGTGTCAGTTCCGATAACGATTTGCCGGTATCAAAGACTTCTGGCCCACAATGGCTCAAGAAGTATGTGCATTTCTGATTGTCTGATACCCCTTGCAATTCGTTACCTCAAGGAAGCACTCGAAACGAGCCATGTATGACCCCCATTTCTCTTTGGCTGGGTCGAATGGCGCTGGCAGTGTGTAGTTAGACATTTTCGATTGTCTCTACGTGGTCGCCCTCTAACTGGCTGGGTTCTAAACTATTTCTCTGCTTCAGCTCTTTTCGTCCTCACTGCCAGCCACATCCCACCTTCGTCGCCAATGTTAAGTTCAGGCAATGAGGAGGCAGGAGACAGTCATTGGTGACAACAGCTCTTAAGTTTATTGTGAGAACCCAGCAAAAGCAACTGGCAAACAGTCCACTTTATATAGTATTTTGGCTGAGGCACCAGCCAATCAGAAACGTGCTTTTTCCTGCCCAAATTTCCCTCCAATATTTCAAAAACATAACTATTATGTTTTCAATCTTCTCATTCCTTTTAATCCATTCATTCTTCATACATATATCTATAACTCGATCCTCACTAATTCTTTCTAGGAGACCAAACGTCAGTCTATTTTTTCATATTGAAGGCTGACTTATGTATCCTATCCATATTAATTCACAACCATTCTTGACCTCTCTTATGTCTTAAGTAAACCATTCCCACTGCATTCAATTTATTTTTATATTTATCTTTATTACTCTACTTACCTTCATAAAGAGAATAAACAGAAACACCAAAACATTTTTATTCTTTTGATATTCATTATTTAGAACAGACCACACTTCCTACAAGGATTTGCATGTCTTAAAATGTCTTCATTTACCCATATTTAGTTAATATTTTATCTATGAGCACAAATTTATCTATTCACTCCATTTTTTTCACTATTTATATATAACATGTAACTGATCATTCTATTTTTCCATGTCAAGCATAACTACCTTCACCTTTGATGCACTAATTTTCAGTTTCGTATTACTTGTTTCATCATACACTTTCACTGCAAAGCTACACTACAACATTCAGGTGCGCAAGTAAAACCACAGTACATTCTCATCTCCAACCCACACCCTTCCAGCATCATCACAAGCATTCCTTATTCATTTTCCATGAATTCAATAAAAAATCAAAAGAACATTATGTATTCTTTGAATATGACCTTCTTATAATTGAATGATTTGCTAAGTATTCCATTTACTATCATACATTTTTTGTTTTTTGTTTTCATCATTTCTGTTCTTACTTGATTCAGCAATCAGTTTTCAATGACCCATAAAGCCCTACATGGAATGGCACCAGATTATTTGAATAACTGCCTTTCCCCAGTTACACCTACACATCCCATCAGGTCCAGAAGAAAGGGGTGTTTGGCAGGTTCCATCCAATAAAGAATATCACCTAGGAGCAGAGCCGTTTCTGCCACTGTACCTACCCTAAACCCCCAATCTTGATGGCCTTCTGGAAAGGCTTTAAAACATGGCTGTAGGATCAGATAGTTGTATAAAATGATTATGCTGCTCCTGAAACAACCAAGTTCTTCCGTTGACTCCATTGTATGTTTTTAAAATCATTTTGTTTTAATATTTTTAATGCTTTTATAGTTTTTATCTCTTAGGGTTTTTTGTACTATTTACGTTTTAACTTTGTAAACCATCCAGAGTTCAGACAGAGATAACAAAAGATTTTTGCCTTGTCCACTAAATAACTTCACTTACCAAATCTGGAACTGGACTGGGACTGGACTAGTTAAGCCTCCAATGAAAAAGATGTGATAGTATGTGCAAATGAGCTTGGGAGGCAGATGGAAGCATTGCAGATTAGACAACAGTCATACAATGGCATCTGAGCTCACAAAAGGAATGTAGGCATGGCAAACCAGGGGTGGGCTGCTGCCAGTTTAACCACTGATTCATCCAGCACCAAAAATGTGAGCTTCGCTCGCATGCACGCCCTTACACACGTGCGCACAGCTTCAAAAACACAGTGATATAGGACAGTGATATAGCACGGTGATATAGGATGGGGCGGGTGGGTGGGTGCATGCCCATCCACTGGTTGTAACTACCAGTCCGAACTACCGCTCACCCAAACCGGTCTGAACAGGCAGCAGCCCACCTCTGGAAGGGACCCTCTCTAACTTCTTGAATTGTAAAGATGATAGGGGATAAATGTATTTTCAAGCTTGGAAGATTCTGTTAATATAACCTTACATTTAGAACTTTATTCTTCTTGTCTACATGACTTTGCAAGGCTAACAAATCTATAAGTATATTCAAGATATGTATCTTTCTTATAATGAAACCATGTTCCAATCAATAATAAGAAACATCAACTTCCAAAAATTCTGGGGGTTTTATATTGTTGATAAGAACTTGTCTTAACAGACTTCATTTCAGCCTATTTCTGCTTCTTGGCATTCACTTCAGCTCTGTACATGTGACTGAGATTTAACAAATGTATTTAATGAAAAATTGATGATACTTCATTTTATATTACTTTATGTCTATTTCTAATAGCTTCAAATTAATGGAGATAAAATAGCACCTTTATATAATCAAAAGCATAAATGCCAATGGGACAAAATGTCAGTGCCATTATCTTAAATCACCCCAGACTGTAAGCCGCCCTGAGTCTTCGGAGAAGGGCGGGGTATAAATGTAAACAAAAAAAAAAAAAAAAAGAGGTAGAAGTAGGACCACTGAAGTCTTCTATTTCAGCCTTTAGCAGCTGAGAGGAGAAGAAGAAGCAGAATAGAACCTCCTTTGACTCTTCTGTAAGAAGAATCATTCATGAAGTCAGCTAAGATTGTAGCCTGAATAAAATAAATCAAATTAACCAGTGTCTTCCATACACTACTCTTTTTTGTTTGTTTGTTTGCTTTTAGTAACTACCAATCTTTAAAGCATTTTTCTCCAAAGGGATTGATCTTCAAAAAAAAATTTTTTGATCAATATAGTTTTCCGGAAGGGCTACACATAGCAGTGGAGACCGCCCCATCTGAAGAAGACAATTATCCAATCCCTGGATCAATCAGTCACTCCTCACTTACCACCACCACCCCTTAACCTTTATAAATCATGATACACAATTGTCAAGAAGGCATATATTTAGCAGCATTGTCCTGGCATCATTTTCCAGCTGAATGTCTATAAGATCATACTTTAAGATGTGGTAGACATGATAAGTAAACTTTCTTTGCTACTTTCACCCAATCTACTAGGCTACCAGAATACAATAGACTCAAATATACACTGTAATACAGGTAGTCACCCTTGTGGCAAATTCTACCTCAATACATTCTTCTTACTGTATATATATCTTCTGATGCATTAGGAATATTTGCTTCTACAAAAAATGACGATTAATTCCTTTGTATTAGGTTAATGATTAAAAAATACTCCCAATACTATCACTTCCTGCACATCATAATGGAAGCTTAGCTGAGGTAAACAGTGGGGCACAGAAGACAGAGCAACCAAAGTGATCAAGCTTGAAGGTGATCCTTGACATCTGTTCAGTTCAGGCATTCTGCAGGCATTCTGCAGCCAAGGCTGGAGAACATACAAAGCCTTTCGTTAAAGCTATTGGTTCAGTATTGTTTTTTTTTTCAGTCAAGAGTTGCATTCCATTACAGGAAATAAGGGTCTTATGATCCGCCCTGGCTAGAAGAGGTGCTCCAGAATAATATGAGAGATGTATTTATTTGACTACAGATATTTAGGGTAGAATATTTAGCTCTGAGGGTCATTTACTAATCTACTAGTACAGTAAATGTGTAGTGAAACAAGGCTGCCTCTAATATTGTACTTGGACCAGGCTGTTACTGAAATGAAAGCAATAGCAATCTTTTTTTCACATATTAATATCAGGTGTTCTGCTTTAGCTGCCTAGTGTGCTGAATTATTTTGTAAATATGTTTTTAAATATTCTGTTTTCAGTCCCTTACCTCCTTATCTTCCCCACTCTTGGGACCAAAGGATCTTTTCCTTGACATTTTAAAGCATTAAACAGCTCCAGGGCTGAAGGAAACTTTTTTCCGCTGTAATCTTTGAAAAGTTTAGTTGTCAAGGAGACACAGTTTGATGATCAAGTGTGAAGACCTAGGCATAGAAACTAAAAAAATATAAACTAAGAAAAGTAGGATCACATCAACCAGTTGTACCTGGAGGCAGGCCTGTAATATTCCAGAGCATCCAGCTTCTTTGGCATATCTTTTGCTACTCAATTATATAACCATTCATTGAACAGTGCCATCTTTTGAGGAAAGCATCATTAAAGCACCTTGCTCTGATGATATATTACTCTAGTAAATTATCAGTTTGAGGTCCGCTTTGGAAATGTCACTCATAAGATTGCTGCTTTCCTGGGAAGGTAAGGTCCAAGAGTAGATTAGATGTAATTATAGAATAAATGACAGCCAACAAGAAACACACTGAAGTTATTCTCCTCACTCCAGGCAAAAAAAAGTGGGGGGATGATTTAATGAATTTCTTTCAGATATTATAGTTGGTGCCAGGGTGGAGAAATGGAATTCATAAAATTAAAAAAAAAAAAGAGGTAAGAGACATCTGTTTGGGTGGTTAGAACTTGTTTTAAACTCATAATCCACCTGCAAGTCTGCATAAATCATTTTGATGGAATGTAAAACAGATAAAGCTATCCTATTGTATAAAAAATGTTCATGAAATTTGTTTCATAGCACTCATGATTCCTTGAGAATTTGGTGCTGGTTGGGAGCAAATGCTTCTTTTGTTGTCAACTGAGAAATAGACTTGAGGGCAGATTAATTTATCAGACCACTGCCTGTAATTCCAGTCATTATTATTAGAAGTCACAACCTTCATGTGCCCAGTTTGTTGAATTGCCTTATGAAAAGAAAATTGAAAAATTATAATTCACTGAAATCTTCTCAGCATCTATCTTCTTTTTCAAGAATGTTAAAGATAAAGGTAAAGGTTCCCCTCGCAGATATGTGCTAGTCGTTCCCAACTCTACGGGGAGGTGCTTGTCTCTGTTTCAAAGCCGAAGAGCCAGCGCTGTCCGAAGATGCCTCCATAGTCATATAGCTGGCAAGACTAAACACCAAAGGTGCACGGAACACTGTTACCTTCCCACCAAAGGTGGTCCCTATTTTTCTTCTTGCATTTTTTTATGTTCTTTCAAACTGCTAGGTTGGCAAAAGCTGGGACAAGTAACGGGAGATCACCAGTTACACGGCACTAGGGATTCGAACCACTGAACTACCGATCTTTTGATCGACAAGCTCAACGTCTTAGCCACTGAGACACCACATCCCTTTTTTCAAAAATTTTAAGATAGTGTTAAAGACAAACACACAAACATATACACACACACACACACAAGTTTTGAAATCATAATTTCATGTATTTTGTTCTCTTCCGCAAAACATAGCTTTTTTCTTCCTTTATCTGCTTACCATTCATTCTCTTCATTTTTATTAGCCATTACATCTTTATCTTCTGTGTTTTAAAGAACATTGGGTATCCTTAGTTCCCAAAAGTGTCTTTAAAAGTTCTTTGTGGCTATCAGTAAAAACAATAACTTCTATAAATGTATTTGGGATTGGGTTTGGTGATATCTTGCCCATGGCCCTATTAATCTGGCAGCTCTACTTCTTCTGTACCTTTCCATTCATGGAGGATTTCAGACAAACAGTTAAGATAACCCTCATTACTCCATATGATTGCAATCCATTTTATTTTATAGTTGCTACAATATATAATCTTACCTGTCAACCAAGTGGAAAAGGCTAGTTTAAGTGATTAGTAATTGGTTTACTTATCTGCAACAAATATTTCTTACTATCTAACAAGTCCACAAGTCTGTCTTTTAAGAAAGAAAAAAATTTTAAATTCATAAAATCTCAGTAGAACATTTAGGCAGCCCAATACATAGCATTCATGTTAGTCAGAGTTTATTGTTACCAGAAGGCAGAGCTTTAGTGTCCAACATATCCTTATTTCTCATTGCAATACTGTCTCTTTTGCCCAGCTATATGCCTTAGGCTCACAGTCTATGACTTCTCACCTTTTCATCTGGCTAATTATGGGTAGTTAAGTAATTAGCCACATCAGTAGGATGGAAGGGAAGCAGAATGTCAAAGGGATTACTGAAAACAGGATAAAGTGGGGATTAGTTACAATTTATTTCTGCATCTGCCTCTCGGAAAAGGAGCACCTATTGGCAACATTCTTCCATTCCTTGGATCCAACTATTAATGCAAAGCATACTATGACCCTGCATCCTAATGTTGGATGAAATTATATATGTTTCCATTTGAGATAAGCCAACAAAATAATAGTTAAATATTTTTTTAAAAAAAACAACAATCATTTTTAGAAACTAGTAATGGAAGTATCTTCTGTCTGTCCAAGTATGTTTTAAAGGAGAAAATAATGAATTCTAGCTGTTCTACCAGATCAGATTGAATGTGTCCAGAAATATTTTACAAGAAGAGTTCTCCACTCTCTGAAAACAACAAAATACCTTATCCCACCAGACTTGAAATCCTAGGTTTAGAAAACTTAGAACTCCATCGCCTTTGACAAGACCTAAGTTTAACTCATAGAATCATCTATTGTAATGTCCTTCCTGTTAAAGACTACTTCAGCTTCAATTACAATACAAGAACAACCAATAGATTTAAACTTAATGTTAACCGCTTCAATCTAGATTGCAGAAAATATGACTTCTGTAACAGAGTTACAGTTATCAGTGTTTGGAACACATTACCTGACTCTGTGGTCTCTTCTCATAATCCCAAAAGCTTTAACCAAAAACTTTCTACTATTGAGCTCACCCCATTCCTAAAAGGACTATAAGGGGCGTGCATAAGAGCACAAACATGCCTACTGTTCCTGTCCTATTGTGTTTTTTTAAAAAATTCTTATACATATACTTCCTCATA
The DNA here is from genome assembly GCF_028640845.1 of Ahaetulla prasina. NCBI lineage: Eukaryota > Metazoa > Chordata > Lepidosauria > Squamata > Colubridae > Ahaetulla > Ahaetulla prasina. Next base: position 99,453,739 of record NC_080542.1, read on the forward strand.
TTTTCTCATATATATGTTTATATACTATATAATCATTTTGTGTGATGCTTATGTATATTGTTGTGACAAAAATAAATAAATCTCCATTTTTGCTTTCTTTAAAACCAACCAAATCTGAAGAATGTATAAATTATATTCATCTAAGGTCTTTGGTTATTCAGGTTTTCTCCCGCGTAAAATTGGAAGTGTCTTGGCGACGTTTCGATGAAGTCTCATTTGTCATCTTCAGGCTTCAGCTTCGTGCTTCTGGGAGCAATGTGTGATTGCAGCTGTTTCTTCCTTTTTAAGTGCTAGTGGGGGTTTGAACTGATTGGGTGGGAGTTTGGCTGTGCTCTGATTGGATGGGGACAAACCAACAGAAGAATAAATGCAAGCATTGAAGAACACAAGAACTCAGTCAAAAAAGAGGAACCAACTTCTTCCCTGCTCCAACACCTTAAAGCCACAGGACACGATATTGACTTTAAAAAGACCAGAACTATCGCCAAAACTGAACACTTTAACAACAGAATAATCAGAGAAGCCATCGAGATAGAAAAACACCCACACAGCATGAACAAACGAGATGATACCTTCCACCTACCAGCCATTTGGAAACCCGTCCTTATTGACAAACGAGTCCCTAACACGAGGAATGACACAGACCCACACTCACGAGGTCCACCACCACACATCCACCCAGAAAGCAGACCCAAACCCACACTGATCATGAAGCATGACCAAGGACCAGAAGTCAGACTGCAGCTGCAACATTAGCCATTTCAAACCCCTCCAATCCATACATGCAGCAGACTGACACCCACTATGAAGATGTAGCACGACCATGAACACAAAGCCAAACAACAGCAATGCAGCTCACCAGCTCAAATCCCCCTGAAACTCAGACTAATCTGAGCATAAACAAGCCCCCACCCAAACAGGACACCCCCCCAGCCAATCAGAGCACAGCCAAGCTCCCACCCAATCAGTTCAAACCCCCACTAGCACTTAAAAAGGAAGAAACAGCTGCGATCACACATTGCTCCCAGAAGCACGAAGCTGAAGCCTGAAGATGACGAATGAGACTTTGTCGAAATGTCGCCAAGACACTTCCAATTTTACGCAGGAGAAAACCCGAATAACCAAAGACCAACATACAAATACCCGCGAAAATCTCAGAAAACAAATATTTTCATCTAAGCGTATATACCGTATATAAGCAATGTTCTAACTCCCATATTACATGCATATGTTTATACCTCCCCCCAAGGTATATAGCACGACTAGCAGCTAAGAAACATAGCTTCATAACATCTTACATCCAAATCAGAAACTGTAGGTAGTAAAGTTTTAAATATAGTTTATTTTAACAAACAATTTTAAAATTTCTTGTAAATTCTCCAAGAATTTTTTTTAATTTGCATTTATATCCCGCCCTTCTCCGAAGACTCAGGGCGGCTTACACTATGTCAAGCAATAGTCTTCATCCATTTGTATATTATATACAAAGTCAACTTATTGTCCCCAACAATCTGGGTCCTCATTTTACCTATCTTATAAAGGATGGAAGGCTGAGTCAACCTTGGGCCTGGTGGGAGTTGAACCTGCAATAATTGCAAGCAGCTGCTGTTAATAACAGACTGTCTTAGCAACCAAGTTGATTCAAATTTATCAACAGCTGTGATAAACTGGAAATAGAATGATGGATCTTTCTTTGATTTTTTCAGACCATTATAATAAATATCATTTGCCATAGAAAGAACATGAGTACTATGCTGAACTGATGTTCTTTCTGTTGGATTTACCCCTCTATTATTGCTACTTTCCCAAGTTTAAATTAGCCATTTTTGCATCTGAAACATTCATATCTTCCTAGATTTATCAGCTTTCAACAAAAAGTTGAACAAGATCCTCATCCAAAGTAAATCTCATGAATATATCTAAGCAAACTTTAAAAGAACAAATTTATGTGCCAACTAGAATGGAATGATTGGTCATGATTTGGAAATTTGTTGACTGTTATTGCTGGTAACTTTACTTAGGCCTTTAAAATGTTGATACATTTATTTATTTGTTTGCTTATGTGACTCCTAGTAGCATACAGTATTAAAAACCAACAACATAAAACTCCCAGAAATCCTCATCCCCTATGGCAGTGACAAATACAATCATACAAGCTACATGATCCAAATCAAGGTATTGGATATGTTTGCTGCCTTGAGTTACTTGTAAATATAATAAAGGCAGAATACAAATAAAACAAGCAAAAGGAGGAGTGAAAAAAATATGGAAACTTCAATTATCTAGAATATCTGCCTGTACTAGAACAGTAGCTGTCTGTTGAGTAACCTCAATGTCTTGTTTCCCATTACTTACTGCAGAAACAGATGAATGGCCACCAATCACCAGTTGAAGTTCCCCAGACTTTCTGCAGTATGAATGTGAGTTTTGAAGATGGGGAATGACTCATCACTTCTAACTGATAAACTATTTGGTAGCATAAAATTGAACTTCTTTTGTTTTTGCAGTTTAAAATATTTTTATTAGACATTTTAGAAGAAATACATAAGCAGGGAAGGAAAAGGACAAAAGAAAGGATAAAGAATCAGAATGCAGATGTATAAACAATGCATTTACAAATGTCATAGAGAATTTTTCAGTATCATTAGTCAATTGTGAATAACAGAATGTATTCCATTGTTTTAAAAGCTTGAAAAATGCTATTAAGCTCTAAGCAAAACATAAATATCAGGAATCTGTGAATTCCAATAAATTCTGTCCATGCTACTAAAAGTTACCCTAATTTAGAAAATCTAAATTAAATAAAAAATTAAAATTAAAATATAAATTTTATGCAGAGTGGAAACTTGCATTGTATTGAATTGTAATCTAGGAATAGTTTCCAATTTGAAATAAATTCTGTGCCATATTTACTTTTGAGATAAGTTATTCAAGACATTAAGCAAGTTCCCATAACTTAGATAACCATTTTCCCATAGAAAAGATCAACTGTTAAAGTATGCTAAGCCTGTTATTGAAATATTCTTGCAGCAGTTGGCATGTATAATGCTAAATCAGTATATTTTGTAACACATAGTGGATTAGTAAAATTTAATAAAAATACCACAGTTTGAAATGCAAATATGTCTTTTAAGATTTGTTCATTCAATTTGAATAATTTTCTGAACTGGATGACTTTTACTACATTGCCAGAACAGGTGAAAAATGTTTTAATTTGATCATTGTATTTCTTTCAGAGTCAAACATAGTTTCAAATAAACGTATTTTCAATAGCCATAGCCATAGCCATATTTCAATTGAGAAATTGGGAGAATTCTAAACCAAGCCAAAACCAAAAACCCTAGGGGATTCCTGGAAGCTTACAATTCAGACAAATAAGCCATCAATACATATAGAGACAAAAATAATTACATACCACGGGTGAAATCTAAAAATTTTCCCTACTGGTTCTGTGGGCGTGGCTTAATTGGTTAGTGTGGCTTGGTGGTCAGGTGACCAGGTAGGCGTGGCAAATAGCAATAAATAATAAAAATAATAAACAAAGTACACAAAACAATAAGAGGGACCAAAAACCAACTTTCACACTTTACACATACACAACACAATGCAATACAACTGACTCACACACAATGTAAAAGCAGCTGCACTTCACCCAAAATGGCCCCTGCAACAAGCAGGAACCTCACACAGCCACAAAAAACTCGAAAACCAACTTTCACACTTTACACACACACAACACAACTAACTTTTTCTCTCGCACACACACACAAACACACACACACAATACCACATACAGCTTTGTGAGATTTTGTGTGTTTGTGTAGTTAGAGTGAAACACTACAGAAACACACAAATCTCAGAGAGCTGCACAAATATTTTATTTTATTATTTTATTTATTTATTTTTTAGATAAAAGCAGCTAAATTTAAAACTTCCTTAACCTTAAATTGCTGTCTAAAAAAAAAAACTCCTAAAAAAACCCCCAGTTAACTATTTTTTAAAGCTCCCCCCCCCAATTACTTACCCAATTGGAGGCAGGCAGATTGAGTTGCTCATCGATGAGATGGATTGCAGGCAGGCAGATTCAGTTGCTAGCTGATGCAATTGATTGCAGCAGCTGAAGCAAGGCTTACCGAGCCCAAAAGAAGCAGCAAGTAGGCAAATGGGGACCAGGCAATTGCGTGGGCATGGGCGGGGGCTGTTGTAAGAGGTTGTAAAAAAATGATTTTAAAAGCCTGTGATGATCAGGCAACTCTGCCAGAGGAAAAAAAGCTTTTAAAAGGTTCCTCTGACGATCCCAGCTGAAGTTGCCTGATCACCAGAACCTTTTAAAAGGATTTTTTTAAACAACCTTTTCAGCCAAAGAGCTTGTAGAAAAGATGCTTTTTAAAAGTTCTGGAGATCAGGCAACTTAGCTGGGATCGCGAGAGGAGCCTTTAAAAAAAAGTTTTTTTTACAACCTCTTCGGCCAAAGAGGTTGTTTAAAAAAAGCTTTTAAAGAGTTCTGACTATCTCAGCTGAGCCGCTCAATCATCAAAGGCTTTTTTTTATTTTTAAAAGCATTTTTTTGGCTGAAGAAAAAATGCTTTTAAAAGTAAAAAAAAACAACCTCTGATGATCGCACAGCTCAGCTGGGGCAGGGGACAGGGCCAAGGATTTTTGCTACCAGTTCTCTGAACCACCCACTGCCACTGCTACCAGATCGGGCAATCCGGTCCCAACCGGGAGCATTTCACCCCTGTTACATACCATTTAAAAGAAACAGTAAAAAGCTAAGAAAGAAATAAAAAGACAATTCCATCCAACAGCCTACAACTTTGACTAAAGATTGGAGGGAGGGGTTCAAAGGAGCCTGAGTTTAGAGTAATTGCACTGTAGTAAGCAGCACAGATTGGCCCTTTCCCCAAATTTCTAACGCCTTTTCCTGCCCTTCCCAAGTGAATGCAGTTAGTCTAGCAAAATTGTTGTAACATAGCTGGCTAGCAATACACTACTGTTGAAACTCTTCATGAGTGGTTCATTTGCTTTCATCTGATAACAACCAAATAAATGGGGATTAATACCAGACAAACAATCAAGCAGAAAACAATACCTAAAGGAATAACCAAGGGGAAAACTATATGCCTTAAATAGTAGCAAGATAAGCTGTTGTGTATAAACAGGGGGCAAACCCCATATTCAATAGCACTGATGAAGTTATCTAGTCAGGTAATAAAATGTCTGTAAGTCAACAATCAACTGAGAGCATCAAGGACTCCACATTACATTTCTACTAATTTTTAGAAAACTAGCTATCCGCTTTAGTGACCAGGATTTGGATAATATGCCAACAATAAAATATTTTATACAGGTTTTCCTTGAATATAATATTCTGTATAAATATAGTATTCCTCTTCCATTGAAATTCTGTTACATACTTATCAGAAAACCAAAAATTCTTCTTATAACTAATCATAATTTTTGACTGGCTCCATTTAGACTTCTTTATTGGCCAAGTGTGATTGGATACACAAGGAATTTGTCTTTTGTGCATATGCTCTCAATGTACATATAAAGAAAAGATACATTCATCAAGAATCATAAGGTACAACCCTTAATGATAGTCATAGGGTACAAATAAGCAATCAAAACATATTAGGAAACAATCAGTATAAATCGTAAGAATACAAGCAACGAAGTTACAGTCATACAGTCATAAGTGGGAGGAGGTGGGTGATAGGAACGATGAGAAGATTAATAGTAATGCAGACAGTGAGTAGTTTCACAGTGTTGAGGGAATTATTTGTTTAGCAGAATGATGGTGTTCGGGGAAAAACTGTTCTTGTGTCTAGTTGTTCTGGTGTGCAGTGCTCTGTAGCATCGTTTTGAGGGTAGGAGTTGAAACAGTTTATGTCCAGGATGCGAGGAGTCTGTAAATATTTTCACAGCCCTCTTTTTGATTCATGCAGTATATAGGTCCTCAATGGAAGACAGATTGATAGCAATTGTTTTTTCTGCAGTTCTAATTATATTCTGAAGTCTGTGTCTGTCTTGTTGGGTTGCAGAACCAAACCAGACAGTTATAGAAGTGCAGATGACAGACTCAATAATTCCTCTGTAGAACTGTATCAGCAGCTCCTTGGGCAGTTTGAGCTTCCTGGGTTGGCGCAGAAAGAACATTATTTGTTGTCCTTTTTTGATGATGTTTTTGATGCTAGCTGTCCATTTTAGGTCTTCAGATATGATAGAACCTAGAAATTCGAAGGTCTCTACTGTTGATACTGTGTTGTCTAGTATTGTAAGAGGTGGTAGTGTGGAAGGGTTAGGATTTTTTCTGCATCATACTTGGCTAACTAAATAAAGCCCAACAGATACTGATTTATGTATTATATGATTTTTAAAATTAAGTCAAATCTCTAAGTGTTTCCCCTTGTTTCGGTCATTTTTTAAATACAGTGCTATTTATTTGAAGACAGTGAAACCAATCAGATAGACTAAGCCTTTGGGAAGTAAGAATGTGAGAATTTACCTTATTTTCAATAATATTTTGAAATCTTAGTAAATTATCTATTATATTACTTTAGTTGTCCTCCCCTGTTCATAAATTAAACTTTCATATATATTAATTAGGGATTTTTTTTAAAAAAATAAGATGATACATGACAATATTTAATATAATGACATAATGTTTAATGCTATATTACATTTGAAACAATCTGGTGAACTGAAACAATTTATAAAACTGTCCACTGAATGAAAGCAATAGAATAATAATAGAAAGGCCAGTGCTGTCTTTATTCTAGAAGGACACCATCATGTCACACATCATTAGGTTTTTAGACTTTTTCATTCAATTGTTAACAAGAAGACTTAGAGACTTTAAAATCTTTTTTCCTTGTCATATTGATTTCCCATTCCTGTATGTTAAATGGAGGTGAAATCCACATCAGCACTTTTGTACAACAATGAAAAATCTAACTTGCAAAGTGCATTGGCATACCCAGGTGCCTCTCTTTCTTCACTATCATTAGTTGATAAAAGCATATTTCTTGTGTGAACATGTTTGGTAGTAGCTAAAGATGGAAGAAATAGGATACATCTAAATATTATGGACAATTTTACAAAACTAGGACAATGCTGGTTTTTAAATTATTTATTTAATTATAAAACTTTATTTTTTATTTACTTAAAATTTTTAGGCAATTACTTACCCAGAGCATAGGCATTGTCAGAAAACAAAATCACAGTTAATGAAAATGTGTGTTTACTTTTAAATATGTTTCTTCCCAGGTCCCTTCAAGCCTTATGAGTCTATGTTCATAGAACTTGAAGGGACTTAAGAAATCTTCTGGTCCAACCCCCTGCTCAATGCAGGAAACCTTATACCATCCTGAGCCATACAAACTCTTCATATCCCTAAACCAAATGAATTATGTACCTTTTCCTAAACTTTTAATATGTGCCTTTGTAATGCTATTTTAATATTTTTAAACCCAACCCTAATAGTATACATTGTTAAAAACTGTGTCTTCTGACTTTTAATTGTTCTCTTATTTCTGATTTTAAATGAATCAAAACCTTAGAGCATGTTTAAAATTAATTCTTAGATCTTCTCTTGACTCAATTTAGACACCTACATTAGAAATCTGATTGATATATTAACATCATTAATTACTTATTTAACCCATTCATTTTGAATATCTGCGTGGGTCTAATTGAGGCAGTCTACACTGAATCCTAAATCCTATTTAATGAATCAAGAATTAATTTTTGAAAAACTCATTTACTGACCTTGTGTGATAGTGAATTTTATTGTTGATAGCTTATGTCCTTGGGTGCTGTTCCCCATACAGTCCTATTGCTTGTTATAAACTAAGAGCTTTCATTACTTTATTCAACATATCTAAATTTTATTTTTTTAACATTTATTTTTTAGTTTTATATCTTGTGAAGTAAATAGCATACTACATTTCTAGGAGAGAGCCAGAATTAAAATTATGGCATTAGCAGAGAAAAAGAAAAAACAAGTAAGATCTTATTTAGTATAAAAACTAAATCTGAGTAATCTTGAATGGCTAATGAGAAAAGTGTTAAAACTAAAAGTTACCGAATTCACAAATGATGTAGCTCAAAAAAGGCAGCTATAGAAATTTGACCTTGAAAATTTTAGCAATACGTCAAGCAGGATTAAATGAATGAGACATTGACAGAACTTTCCTTTTAGTGGAGTGAGAGGCAAGAATAGAGAAGAGAAGAGAAAAACCCTTTTTCAACTGCTACCCCTTTATTGGCACAAAAAGTCTTTCAAAAATTTTCCGCCAATGTAAAAGCACAGAAATTGGAATGATTTTCAGTAAATTTTAGAAGGGCAGGTTTCATATTTGGTGGTGATAGAAGGAATTCTCTTAGAATGACTTGCCTTGGCATTTAAGTTAAACCTCAGAAGTCATGGATATTACCACTTTCTGAAATGCTGATTGAATAGTGAACAAGCATCTCTTAGCACCAATGTTGCATTAAAAAGCAGTTGTCTTTTATAAGATTAAATAATATCTCACCCTGTTTTCTACACTAAGTTTTCATTCGAAGATCAGAAAAGGAAGGAGGAGGGGCAGGGGCAAGGAAGTGGAAGAAGAAGAGGAAGAGGAGGAGGAGGAGGAGGAGGAGGAGGAGGAGGAGGAAGAGGAGGTGGAGAGGGAGAAGAAGAAGACCAAGAAGGGATTAAAAAGTTACAGGGTTGAGTATAAAGGTTTCATTCCCACCCCCTGCTAAGGACTACATGACACCAAGCGGCCAAATGCTTCTTTTCACCTTCTTTAAGGAAAAGAACATTTGAGGCTAAAAAGAGGGGGGGGGTGGAATAGAATGTGTGCCTCACATTTCCCCAAAGTGAGTTTCTTGACCAATAAAGTTTGAGAAGACAATTTCAGTTTTTCTCACTGCCTTCTCATTCCAATCAGTCTTGATCCAGGGCTGGTGTGCTGAAGAGGTGTATCAGAACTATTTCAAGAAAGCAAAGCAACCTTGGGTTTTATGGATTATATTTTTTGGGAGGGAAAGATCCCAAGAAAACTTAAATTGGAAAGTAGCAAAGCCCATGCTACCATTTATAGAACTCACATACTAATTTTAAAAAGCATCATGGTACGGCTGTATTCATTCATATAAGGCAAGAGACAAACCTCAGACCACTGCTTTGAAAATTAGTGGCATTTTTTCTGTGATTTTGGAGTAAAAAAGATAAAAATGTAAATTTTAAATTATAAGCCATAAAATAGCATATGATGCTAAAAAAAAGTAAACAAAGAAAGAAAAATGAAAAGATAAGCTCCACCGACACAGGTGGTATGGCCCTGCTCTTCCTGCTGACTTTAGCCTCCATAAACAGTCTGTCAGATATGGTCCTAGTATTTATTTATTTATTTATTTATTTATTTATTTATTTATTTATTTATTTATCGATTGTTGAATATATATTAAATAATATATATATAAGTATAAGCATGAATTGAATACATAAAATGAATACAACTAAAGGGAACATTAGGACAGGGACGATAGATAAGCACGCTGGTGCTCTTATGCATGGCCCTTACAGACCTCTTAGGAATGGGGTGAGGTCAACAGTAGACAGTCTTAGGTTAAAGTTTTGGGGATTTTGGGATGAGACCACAGAGTCTGGTAGTGCATTCCAGGCATTAACAACTCTTACTGAAGTCATATTTTCTGCAATTGAGATTGGAGCGGTTCACTTTAAGTTTGAATCTATTGTGTGTTCGTGTATTGTTGTGGTTGAAGCTAAGTAGGCATTGATAGGAAGGACATTGTAGCAGATGATTTTATGAGCTATGCTCAGGTCATGCCAAAGGTGGTGTAGTTCTAGTATAAACCCAATCTCACTAAATGTCCACATTCTTGAGGCATTATTTTGAATGCCTGACTTTTTAAACATTTGCAAGCAAAAATTCATATCTGCTTATATTTACTAAAGATAATAAAGTACTTTTCTCAATTACATGTCATTTTTACATTCATTTTACTGATACAGATTTTTATGGAAATACACCCATTATATATTCCCAATTTATCCTCTTTTTCTACAACCTAAATTACATGACTGAATGATTTTCTTCCAACCATAATAATCCTTGAAGCATTTTTAAAAGTATGCTACCTGCAGATATGCTTTTGAAAAAGGTGACATCTAATGTAACTCTTCCAGTCTACAAACATTCCTATCAGAATCTTATTTTTGAGAATATGTATTGGAGACAGGCCTGTTCTTTTTATGGAAAATAATGCTTACTACCATCTATGTAATGGAGGGATATGTTTTGGTGGATCCATATCAGTGATGGAATTCATTTTTTTTTACTACTGGTTCTGTGGGGGTGGCTTGGTGGGGGTGGCAGGGGAAGGATAATGCAAAACCTCCATTCCCACCCCACTCCAGGGGAAGGATACTGCAAAATTCCCTCCCCATTCTGGGGCCAGCCAGAGGTGATATTTGCCAGTTCTCCGAATTACTCAAAATTTCCGCTACTGGTTCTACAGAACCCGTCAGAACCTGCTAAATAGCACCACTGATCCATATGCAGGGTTTTTCTCTTTCTTCTTCTCCCCTATTAAATTGTTTTAAAATATCCTTAATAATCAGGAGCAAGCTACTCCTTGATAAGTTTCTGGTTGAATAGTGAGCATTTTCCCATGAGAAATGATTAAAAGAACTAATAACTCTCTACTTCTTTGCAGTAATTTAATTAACTAATACAAGTATGTCTTTTTGCTCTAAGGTAAATATAGAATGATAATAAAAATAAATTCCAATTCTCAGGACAAATCACAAATTGAATGGTTGTTTGGCATGTCAGAGTTTGGTTGTTGTGATTTTATTTCCTTTTAATTACTGGAGGCATCTGGCATTACTATGACTTTTCACACTTAAAAACCACTACCCTATTGACGTACAAAGCCTATTCTTTCATATACTGCACTTAGATGAAGACAAATATTTCAAAAGAATATATAAGACTTTAACATGAGAAGGAAAGTATAGCATGATTCATATTTTTTATGATGCCCTGGAGCTAGAGATCTGAAATTAACAATATTTCTAGAAACATTGAGATAAATACCAATACATTGAAATAATGTATGAGTAAGCCTTCTTTATTAGTTTTGCCTATGCCATCACAGCCAAATTAAACACTAATTAAGATACGTCTCTGCCAAAAGTGAAGCCACCCAACTGTAATTCCTAGCCCTCTGGGGAAAGATGAAGAGATATTGGTGTAAAAATCTCAAAACAGTCCAGATTGCTAATCTAATAACTAAATTAAGTTGAGACCCAATTTTAGAAATGGTTTGGAAAACATGATATAGGTATCATGATAGTTTTGCCACATTTCAAGATATGCTAGTAACATTCTTCCTAGTTGTGAAGGGTCCTACTTTCCATATTTCATGTCTTAAGTTGCATTTCTCTGTATTACCAGAGTCAAAAGTATGCCAGTTTTTGTGTTCTCTGGAACAGTTAATCTTGCACAATCTTCTGTGCCATTTCATTTGTCCTAACGGCAGTGATTGCATGACTTAGTTTAGTTTACTTTATTGTCATTGTACCTTGTACAATGAAATTAAATGATAAATGCTATCCTCCACTGTGCAATTGGCAAACCATACACAGGTGCAGTAAGTTAAAATATTTTCTATGGTACAGCGGTAGAAGGTCACCAGCCATTTTTCATTCAGTTGTTGTTTCCTGAGAAGTCTCAGGTAGTATAACTGATTGTAGTACTACTGCAATGGTCTCTACATGGGGCTCCCCTTGAGGAGCATCCGGAGGCTCCAGTTGGTCCAAAATGCAGCTGCGTGGGTGATAGAGGGAGCCACTCATGGCTCTCATATAACACCTCTTCTGCGCAAGCTGCACTGGCTGCCTGTGGTCTTCCGGGTGCACTTCAAGGTGTTGGTTACCACCTTTAAAGTGCTCCATGGCATAGGACCGGGATATCTCCGGGACCGCCTTCTGTTACGATATGCCTCCCACCGACCGGTGTGCTCCCATAGAGAGGGTCTCCTCAGGGTGCTGTCAGCCAAACAATGTTGGCTGGCGACCCCCAGGGGGAGAGCCTTCTCTGTGGGGGCACCTACCCTCTGGAATGAGCTTCCTCCTGGACTTTGTCAACTTCCGGACCTCCGGACCTTTTTTTTTAAATTATTATTATAAAAGTTTTATTTTAACATTCATATCCAATAACATATTTAATGTACCATCATATACAATTAATCGGACCTGCCCGGTCACCACCCCTTCCTTTAACTCTCTTTCCTTCTCTACCTTCTTCTACTTTCCACGACCATCCTCCCCTTCTCTTATCTACATCCCCTCCTCCTTCCTCCCTCCTCCTTTCTTCTCCCTCTTCTATCCCTCTTCCTTCCTTTCCTCTTCCTCCTCTTCTCTTTCCTACCTCCTTCTCTCTTCTACTTCCTTCCTTCCCATCATTCTGAAATGGTAGCCAGGCAGCTCTGATCTTACATTGATTATACATCTTCAATCATCTCTGTACATTAACCATCAATCCATTTTCTACCTCATCCCCCCTCCCCCTCCCTTCCCCTCCCTCCCCCAACCCCCCGGGACTTCCCAGAACCGAATACCGGGTATAAAACTAACAGTCAAAAATTAAAATATAACACAAATCATAATCCATAGTCACTCCTTAAAACCTCGACTCTCCGATCTCAGAAATTTCCAATTGAGTTCGTATTTGTTCTTCATTAAAGTACATAGTTTTTAATATCCAACCTTCATCAATCAGTACCAAAACAACATTCCATCTTCCAATATTCACCAACCCTCTGGAATGAGCTTTCTCCTAGACTTTGTCAACTTCCGGACCTCTGGACCTTTCGCCGCGAGCTGAAGACGTATTTATTCTTCCGAGCAGGACTGGCATAAAACGGGTTTTTAAATTGGATTTTAAATGGGGTTTTATATTATGTATTTTATAATTTAAATTATTGGCCATATAGAATATGTTTCTTAATTGGTTTTATTGTATTGTATTGTACCGTATTTTATCTGGCTGTTAACCGCCCGAAGTCCCTCAGGAGAAGGGCGGTATAAAAATTAAATTATTATTATTATTATTATTATTATTATTATTATTATTATTATTATTATTATTATTATTATTATTATTATTATTATTATTATTATTATCTCTGCTGGGCCCTTTTGACCAGTGCTGAAATGCGAACACCCCCGATCAGGTCCTCTTTTATGATAACACCCAGAAACTTCTGTAGCTGACATTTAATGAATGAATGAATGAATGAACGGTCCTAATAAAGATAGTGGCACAGCAAAAATATTTTGTTATGGACAAACTTGACTAACATTATGAAATATCAGTAAAGTATTTTACTAATCATACAAGATTCATTTTTAGTTCATTTTATCTTATGGAGTAAAAAGTGTCTTGATGGATGTGCCTCAAACCAAGTCTGATTATTCAGACACTCTATTCTCCTTTTTCCTAGGACTTCTACTTCTCCCATCACCCCAAAATACTCCCCACTGATTTTTTTTTCTCTTGAAGCAAATGGACGAAGGATGTGAATGACTGTTATTCCACAAGACAGAATTCATCTTACATTACAAGGATGCAGACTAAGTTGCATAATAGGGGGGAAACGTACCAGTAAGGTGCGTTCTCCATTAAACACCTGGGAGGCCATTTACTGAAGATGCCATGGTATAGATTGCTCCACTGTACAACACAACTGCTCTAGATGATATCTAAGGTCTCTTTCAATTCCTACATTCAATTGTTTTAAGAGTCTGATATTATGATTTAAACAGTTTGACCAAAGTGATCAAGGAACTTCAGTTTGAAATTATATCACTAGCTGTCTTTTTATTTTATTTTAAAAGTAGATTTATATTATATATATATATATTTATATTTATATCACATACATACAGGCAAAGGAAAATAATCTATACAGAAAAATTAAAGGAAAAAAAAGGAAATCAGATAAAGTGTACACAGAAACAATTTTTTTTTTAATTTGCATTGGATATTCCAAATCTTTATTCCAAACTTCATGGATTAAAGTTTAAATAGCTATCTTTGTAATGCTTTTTGCATATTAAAAATGAGTGTAAATTTGGAATTATTCCAATAACATTCAGTGCTAATAACTCAGAAGTTTTAGATGCTACATTAGTGCATTTAATTATGAAATTAAAAGATGTTTCAATTTAATATATTTCAACTCTATGGTTCAGACAATCCAAATTCTTCTTGAAATACCGTAGTTGAAGACTTTATTACCAATAAACTAATCCTATGTATTAATGTCTCTCATGAAAGTAAAAAAAAATGATTTACAATCGGCAAGCCAAAATTGTCCTAGAATATAAATTTATCATGAGAATAAGGATGAAATTATATTTCTGTCCCAATAAATTTTAAACAGATCCTAATATTTTTAAATAGATCTAGTCTTTAACACTAGAAATACAATAATATTTCCATTAAAAAGAAACCAAGTTCTGTCAAAATATAGGGGATTTTAAAAAACCAATATTTATTTATTTATTTATTTATTTATTTATTTATTTATTTATTTATTTATTTATTTATTTATTTAGAAAATGTATACAGACTTATCTTAAATATATATAACTCTGGGTAGCTAACAATTTACAAACAAACAATACAAAATATTATTGTTAGCCAATTAAATTTAAAATAACTTAATACAAAGAAAAAAATCTACAGCACCATATAACAAATCGGATATATGAGGTTCTTTAATATACTAACCTTAATACCTGGGGGGAAAGCCAAGTTATAATGATTTTCTGAAAGGCCAAGAGGGCTGCACTGCTCTGAATCACAGAAGGATGATTTTGCATCAGACAAACACCATCAGAGAGAAGACACAAATGCTAAGTCCTACAAGAGGAACCTAAGATGAAACAAACAAAATGTTAAAAAGTTATGGTATTTATGTACTTGCCAAACACATCTAAATTACATTAAAGTAACCAAAGTATCTTTATAATCTCCAAGGCATGTCACAACTTTTGAGCACCCCTAATACTTGGAAATTGAAAGTTGACAAATTTGATACTCTCTAGGACCATGATAGCAAACCTATGGCACGCGTGCCACAGGTGCCACGCAGAGTCCTCTCTGTGGGCACATGAGCCATCGCCCCAGCTCAGCTCCACCGTGCATATGCATGTGTCTCCCACCAGCCAGTTGATTTCCGGTCTCTGCTGCATATGGGGGGGGGCAGGGTGCAAGCAGAATACGTGTGCACATGCGTGGGGAGGTTGTGCACGCATACTTGGGTAGAGGGACCATGGGGAGGGTGTAGTCCCTGTAGCCCATTTTTGGTCCCAGGAGACTGTGGGAATGCCTGGGGTGCAGGGGGGTTACGTGTGCATGAGCAGGGGGTGGGGGAGTGCAAGGGAGTGAACAAACATGCACAGAGGGTGGGGCAGGGGGCATCACACGCGCATTGCATTACTGGTCTGGCGTGCATGCGCTTTTGGCACATGATGACAAAACGTTTAGTCATCACTGCTCTAGGACATGCCTAATCTGTCCAATCTGGTGTAATGGTCAGAAACACATTGGAGATAGGCACTCCCACAAATAATCTTGCACTGCACAACACAGGACAAGATGATAAGCAGCATCTTAAATTGCATCCAGAAGTACATTGGAAACTGGTGCAGCTTGTGCAGCAGTGGTCCACATGGCTGAATTTTGAAATGCTCAAAATGGTGGAAACCATTAGATTCTGAAGCAATTAAAAGTTCCAAGTGTTTTTCAAGGACAGATCCAGATATAATATGTTCAAGAAATGGGTTAAGGTACAACAGACAGTGAGTACAACCTCCCAGTCCAGAAATAGATGTAGCTGGTACTAGGCAAATCCTTGCAAAAGACAAGACTCTTTGAACAGAAGTGATCAGTGCAGATAGACACCAGATTGCCCACTAAATCAGTCTGCAAAAGGGTTATTTCATCAAAGATCACCAGATCTGGATACCAAAATTCAGAAGCACTCATTTAACTAGTGCGGAATAATAGCTTTGTTCTTTCCCATTCAGAATCTTACAGTCTTCTTTCAAAATAAGCTTAAACATATTTCTATAAAGGTAATTGAAATTGGTAATTGAATTTCAAGAGAGAGAAAAAAGTCAAAATATATGCCCAGGCAAAAAAAATTAAAAATTGCAAAAACTGAAACTCTAATTATGTCAGTCAAAGTTTGGATAACTTATTCAGAAGTATATATGCTTAAAATACTTTAAAGGAATTAATATAGGTATCTCTTTAATTGTGTATATCATTCTTGAAATAGTATCATTTTCACAGCATTTATTTTCCCACACACTCGTGGATTTTTAACCATCTGTTTATGTCAATATTAATGTGAGACATGCAATTTGAAATGTTTACATCTATAAAGAAATAAAAAAATCTTGAATTATTATAAGTGTTAATTTATGTTATTCTATGATATTTAAAATAATAAAAATACCAACTAAAACTCTGGTTTTTATAGATGTCCATGCTATATTAGAGATTATAGGAAATATAAGCATTTATTCCAGTTATTATTATTGAGGAGCCGTGGAGGTGCAATGGTTAGAATGCAGTATTGCAGGCTAACTCACTGTTCGCTGCCAGAAGTTGACTGAGCCTTCCATCCTTCCAAGGTCAGTAAAATGAGGATTCAGATTGTTGGGGGCAACATGTTGACCCTGTAAAATGCTTAAGAGAATCTTGTAAAGCATTATGAAGAGTATGTAAGTCTAACTGCTACTGCTGCTATTGCTATTATGGTTCATCATACAGTTAAACCTTGTCTGCCTATCAAATCTTTCCTAAGGACTTGGGATACACAGGTATAGATGTTTGATGGTTATTATTTTGGTTTGTCACAAAATCAGCCAGATATTGGCTAGACTTTTTTTTTTATTTCTTTTGTCACAAAAGAATACACAAACAATTGTTATAGATAAAACAACATATTTTGAAGAAAATATACATATATATATATAAATATGCATCAACTATATCAATTTGATATGATGAAGGGAACAATAGGACAGGAACGGTAGGCACTTTTGTGCTCTTATGCACGCCCCTTATAGCCCTCTTAGAAATGGGGTGAGGTCAATAGTAGACAGTTTTGGGTTGAAGATTTTGGGATTTTGAGTAGAGATTATGGAGTCAGGTAATGAGTTCCAAGCATTAACAACTCTGTTACAGAAGTCATATTTTCTGCAATCAAGTTTGAAGTGGTTGACATTTAGCTTGAATCTATTTTTTGCTCTTGTAATATTGCGATTGAAGCTGAAGTAGTCTTTTATAGGAAGGATATTGCAATAGATGATTTTGTGTGTTAAACACAGGTCATGTTGAAGTCGACGGAGTTGTAAGTTTTCTAATCCCAGGATTTCAAGTCTGTTGGTATAAGGTATTTTGTTGTTTTCGGAGGAGTGAAGAATTCTTCTAGTGAAATATTTCTGGAGTCTTTCTATTGTATTTATGTCAGAGATGTGGTATGGGTTCCAGACGGATGAGCTGTATTCAAGAATAGGTCTGGCAAATGTTTTGTATGCTCTAGTTAGTAGTGTAGAATTTTTAGAAAAGAAGCTGCGTAAAAATAGGTTTACAACTCTTAGGGCTTTTTTCGCTATGTAGTTGCAGTGAGCTTTGGCACTAAGATCATTAGATATGAGAACTCCAAGATCTTTGTCAGGTGGGGGTCATCAGTTAGGTAATGTCATCAAGTTTGTACTTGATATTAGGGTTCTTTTTTCCAATATGTAAGACTGAACATCTGCTGGTTGAGATTTGGAGTTGCCAAGTTTTAGACCAATCAGAAATTAAGTCGAGGTCTTCTTGAAGGGTAGAAGTATTATTGGTGGTATTAAATAGTTTGACATCATCAGCAAAGAGAACACAATAACTTGAGATGAGGTCGCAGAGATCATTTATGTATAGTATGAAGAGTGTTGTCCAAGAACACTACCTTGGGGAACGCCACTTTTGACAGGAACAGGATTAGATATAGCGTTGCCAATTTTGACCACTTGTTGTCTGTTTGACAGGAAGGCATTTATCCAATTGTGAAGAGGTCCCGAAATGCCGTAGGATTTTAGTTTGAGGAGTAGTTTATCATGTACTACTGAATCAAAAGCTTTGCAGAAGTCTATATAGATTGCGTCTATTGCTTTTCCTTGATCAAGATTGGTAGTCCATTTTGCAGTGGAGAAGTTGTAGATTACAAGACATTTTTTTTCTGAAACCAAATTGTTTATTAGAGAGAAGGTTGTTTGTTTCGAGATGGAGTGTAATGGATTGGTTTATGATGGATTCCATTACTTTGCATGAGACACAACATAGAGAGATAGGTCTGTAATTTTCAACAAGGCATGGATCTCCTTTTTTGAAGATAGGGATGACTGTGGCTAGAGACCAGAGTTTTGGAAGGGAACTAGTTTTGAAGGCTTTATTAAAGATAATGCTTAGGGGTTCAGCTATATTAATTGAAAGTTTTTTTAAAAAGTATGCACATAGTCCATCTGGTCCAATAGATAATGATGGTTTCAGGTTGCGAAGGGCTTTTTCAACATTATCTTCTGTAAAGTCCATGTGTGTTAGGTTGTTGTTTTCTTCTGTGGAGTCTATGTGTGTTGAGTCGTTGTTAACATTTTTGATATGATTGAGGAATGTTGGATATGAGCCATCACTGTTTACAAAGACTGAGCCGAAGAATGTGTTAAAGAGGTTTGCTTTAATTGTTTCATTGGTGCATTCTTTACCGTTAGATTCTTTTAGTGGTGGAATGGTTCTTGTTTTTTTTAGTTTCTTGTTTACAAAATTATAAAAAGCACGACTGGAATTGGTGCGTAGAAGGTTTTCTTCTTGTTTAGTGTGGTAAGTGTTACATTCTATTTTTATTTGGTTGCAAATATTTTTGTAGCGGTTTTTGAGTTTGTTACATAACCTTTTTTGTTTTTTTTCCAGAGGGTTTTTTTTTTGGGATTGCAGCTTTTTTATTGATATGGGAAATTTGCTTTCCTATTGATTTTGGTGATGATTTGTGGTACATATAGTTTTATGATTTTATTAATTTCAATTAGGAATACTTTATAGTGGTCTTCTGTAGTGATACAGGTTGAGAATAGATTATGCCAGTCAAGAAACGAGAGATCATTGTTTATAAGGTCATAGTTGGCTTTTTTAAAATTGTAGTTTGGATTACTATTGTTGAGACGATTTATGCGAGGGCGTATGTTTAAATAAAAGTCTATCATGCAGTGGTCGCTGTTGGAAAAGGGTTCTTTTATTTGTAGTCCATAAATAGAGTTTGCGTTATTACAAAAGATGAGGTTGAGGCAGTTCTTGAGTCTAGTATTGTTAGTTACTAATTGTTGAAGGCCTAGGTTTGTAACTGCATTGTATAGAGTAGTATGGATTGGTTCGATTGTACATTCATTTGTTATCCAGTTTATAGAAGGTAGATTTAGGTCTCCCAGAAAGATGAGAGGATATAGGCAAGAGGTAGCCCATGTTAGTAGTGAGGTTAACATATTTGCATGAGCGATGTTGTAGTCAGGAGCTCTGTAGCATAGTATGAATCTTAGTGTGGTATTGGTGGACAGGTCACATACAATAATTTCAGGTAGAAAAAGTTTATGTGCAACTTGTATATTTTTTAAGTTCAGTGATTTTTTTGTAAAAAATAGCTACTCCACCACCTCTCCCAGGACCTGGGATAGGCAAATGTTGACGTTTTACAGTGTTAGAAGTATTGTCACAAGATGTAAGCTGTTCCTACTTTTTCAACTGACTGATGAATTTGTCAATATCACTGGTGTTCAAGTGCTACCCTAGTTGCTTTGGCATTGTACCCAAGAAAATTATTACTCTTAGGAATTGCTTGCTTTTGCCACAGTTGTTCTACTTGTATTTGCAAGTTTTTGTATTTATTATCTTTTCCAGTTCTTTCTCTTTTATTCTGCTGTCTCCAGGTACTGCCACATTCACTATCCAGCCTTTTTTTTTTTTTTTTTTGCCTTTCTTATTGACAATGGTTAAGTCTAATGTGATATGTTGGCAAGTACAGATCACTTTGAATTCTAAAGTTCCAGAGCAATAATGTCTTAATTTTCTGGGACTTTTTCTATTTTAAGGTCCCATCAATTTTGCTTGCAGCCAAATGGTATTTCTTGCAAATCTTCCAATGCACCATTGTTGCTACTTTGTCATGCCATTGTATGTGGTCAGTTTGTGCAATCTCCCTGCAGCAGCTAACCAAGAAGTCTACTTTTCTTCAGCTTCTTTGCAGAGGCAGCACTTGTTATCTGTTGCTGGGTCTCAGATCTGGCTATATTCATTTGTTCTTAAAACTTGGTCTTCTGCAGCCAGAATTAGTCCCTCTTCAACTTTCCTGTTCTTAACTATTACCTGATCTTGTTATTATCTGCTTTACCTGTTTTACCTAGCCATGTAATATGTTATCTTCCCATGTGTCTTTTCTGTTCTTCATTTGTTATTATTTGTAGGCCATCTTGGTCTTATCAGTATTCAGTAAGCCTTCCTGGTATAGTAGCTTCAGTGCATCTTCTTCATTGTTGTTCAGATATTCTTCCAATTGCCTTTTTTTCTTCAGTCATCTAATGTATCTGCAACATTTTACATCCACAATTTTCCTTCGTAAGAAGAGTCTGTCAATGTTGCTCCAAGGATGAAGGGCATGATTCATTGTCATTATTTTTTTAGTCTTCCTATTCAGGAGTTTTAGTTCTGCTTGAATCCAGTCTACTATTCGAGCTGTGTATCTAATGACTGGAATTGTCCAGGGTTATTTGCCTTGATTGCATTTCCTCCAGTGAATTTGGACTCTAAATCTTCTTCACTCTCTTTTATATTAACTTCTAATCTTTTTCTTGACTTCAGTGTACTTGATGTTGTCAGCTTGAAGGTTGCCCAAGTATTTCTAGTGAACTTCTTCATCCAGACTCTTGATGTTATATCCATAGGGCATCCTGATTCCTTCAGTTTTCACTCTTTTCCCCCATTTGATGGTAATCATGACACATTCATCCAAACTCCATTGCAATATATTGGTTATAGAATAGAATCAAGTTGAGCACTGATTCTATTTCAGATGTGTTTTTCCATATAGCTTCAGATCATTCATTTGAGGAAGTGGGATAGTCTGGCAGATGATTTTTTATGTTTGATAGCCATGGTCTGAGTTATTCAGTATTGTTGGCAGAGGAATCAGTGCAATGACAGACAGTAATGGTGAAACTGAGTCTTCTTGAAAGATTCCTCTTTTGATATTAACCTCTCAGATCAATCACCTTTGACTAGAAACTGTGTCTTTCATTGTGCCATCAATCTTTGCACAAAGCATCTGATGCTTCTACTGACTCCTGTTATTTCTAGGCTTCTGATTATCCAATCATGTGGCAGTTTGGATTTCTTGTAATGAATCCAAGCTACATTCAGGTTGGTCTTCATTCTCTTGCAATTTCCCAGAATCATCTTGTCAATCAGGAGTAGATATTCTGTTCTTCTGCTGTTCTGGCAGTTTCCTTTCTTCTCAGGTTCAACTAGATGATGTTGGACTGCATCAGCTAGTACACCAGCTTGCAATTTGAAAGTTCTTGGTAATCAGATAATTGGCCTATAATTGCCTGGTGTTGCCACTTTTGCTGGATTTTTTTATTAGCAAATAGATTTTGCTACATATTAGTCCTCTTCAATTTTATTTCCTTGCATATGTTGTTATATTGCTTGGCAACAATATAGTAACATGTTTCAACCAAAATCCATGCAATTCATCTTTACCCAATTCTTGATCTTCCTTGCCTTTTTCTCCACCATTTCTGTTGTTATTACAAATTCTTTCATTTCACATTTTTATTCTTGTCCATCTCCTTTAGCCAAGTTGCATTCTAGTTATATTTCTTTGGGTTATCCTGTATCTTTGCCCAAAACTGTTCTGTTTCTTCTTTGTCAAGTGCTGACTAATTCACTATTGTCCATTTATGGATTGGTAAAAACATATCTGATTGAACTGAAATTGGATATTCTATCTATGATGTGCAATTAAACCATATCTGATAATCTTATCTATTTAATGCTTTATCATTTCCAGTGCTTCCTTGATCTTCCTTGTTTCTAACTGGCATTTTTTATTATGTATTCCAATAATTCTGTAATTCTGTATCTCTTATCCCTGGTTGCTTAGCCTGAATCCTGTAGCCCATTTTTCACCAGATATCCAGGAACTCCAACACTTAACATGGTTGACCTGGGTGATGACAGTTTCAGTGTAGGTTTTTGTAATTTACATCTCAACCATATTTTTTATGGGAGAGATAATCTTGTCTCACTCCTCTGATGGCATCTGTCCAGTATGGATGGACTTCTGGCATATCTATTATCATCTTCAGAGCAGATAAACTTCATAACCATATCAAGATAGTGTTTCCCTTGTGTATTATTATTATGGTTCATTACACAGTCAGTCAGATATTCATACTGGATTTGGCATTTTTATCTGCCTATCAAGTTCTTTCCAAGAACCTGGAATGATGATTATTATTTATTAAATTTATTTGCTGTTCTTCTCACCACAAGTTACCGTATATACTCGAATATAAGCCGATCCGAGTATAAGCCGAGGTCCCCAATTTTACCCCAAAAAACTGGGGTAAACTGGGGACTCGAGTATAAGCCAAGGGTGGGAAATGAGGCAGCTACCGGTCGGGGAAACCCTCCCTCCCTCAGCCGAGAAGGCTGGCGGCTCCCCCGCCCCGCCCTCTCACTGCACCGGCAGGGCTTCCCCGCGCTAATGCAAAAGCCCGCCAAGTTTGCGCCATCCGGTATAATGTGAAAAAAAGAAGAAAAAAAAAACCTCGAGTATAAGCCGTATATACTCGAGTATAAGCCGAGTGGACATTTTTCAGCACAAAAAACGTGCTGAAAAACTCGGCTTATACTCGAGTATATACGGTAATTGAAATAATCTGATAATTTACCAAACTGCAGTACTACATCAGTGGATTTCAAACTTGGCAACTTTAAAATGTGTAGTCTTCAAGTCCCAGAATTCCTTGGCCAGTATAACACATCAATACTTTTTGTTATAAAATGTTAGATTAGTTTCACATTCAATTAATCCTAATTTAAAACTCTGTTTTGAAATGATTAAATGTAGGGTTCTTGGTGAAGGCATTTGGAGCTTTATGCCTATTTTTATGAATTGTTCTACTTTCGTTTAAGACTGTTTTCATTTATGACTGGGTTTTTTTTTGTTTTTAGGTGTTTTTGAAAGTGATGTTTTTAATATTTGTGCACAAAATATTTTTCCTGTCCAATGGTACTGCAATAGGATAGAAATGTAATATTTTTCTAAAAATCTCAATTAATAAACAAGTGTAAAATGTTTCCATATATTAATATATTTTTGTTAAGCTTAAAACCAGCAGGAGTTTTGTTAACTCCTGCCAGTTTTAAGTGCAGAATAGCTCTTAACTTCCTGGTAAAGCAGGGAAATGGTTTCAAGAACACCTAATGTAACATTGGGAGCAATAAAAGACATCCTTGATAAGCTTGAGATTCTTTGACAGCAGAAGGCATTATTTCAGACACAATAACTTTTCCCACGGTGTTCATATACACAGCATTGTACAATTAATTACAAAATGAAGAAAATACCTATTTGTTCAAAATTAACTCAGGAAATTTAAAAGATTGAATTGAATTGCTATTTAATATCCCTGTTGTCATATGTTAAGGGCCCCAATCCTTGTCCATGGCCCACTACCGGGCCATAGCCTATTTGGAGCTGGACTGCACGAGCAGTAGGCCAGTGCGTATGCAGCTTGACTCATGTGAGCGGCAGGCCAGCATGCCTACACACACGTGCACAGCTCTACTAGCTCAAGTCAAGCTGCACATGCATGCACATGCATGCACTTGCGCGTCAGCCTGCTGCTTATGCAAGTTGAGATGTGTCATGCCCCCATCAGAGTTGAATCCCCAGGGGAGGGTGAGCCAAAGCAATGGCTGACAGAGACTGGGGACTCATTGGCTTTGGAGGAAGAGGGAGAGGAGCAAGATGAGGCAGCCCTGGGTCCCTCAGGCTTGGGATGGCTTGCCAGCAGGGAGGAATGAGGGGGGATGACTGAGAGAGCTCCGTTGCTCTTCATCTCCACTGGAGAATGGAGAGGAGGTGGGAACAGTGCAGGCCAACCCAATGACTCAGGAGCAGAGCACCCTGCCCCTGGGGACAGAGACTTAAGGAGATTGTAATGTATTTGAACTTTAGGAGGGAAATTTGGGCGGGAACATGCATGTTGCTGATTGGCTGATGCCTCAGCCAAAATAGTATTTAAAGAGGGATTTTTGCCTGTTGGCTTTTGCTGGGATCACAATAAACTGAAGAGCTGTTGTCACTTGTATCGTCTCCTGCCTCTTCATTGCCCGAACTTAACATTGGCGATGAAGGTGGGATGTTGAGGCAGCGAGACTAGGAAAAGAGCTGAAGGAGTAACGGACCTTCAAACCCAGCCAGTATTAAGGGCGGAAACATAGCAATGTCTAGCTATACGCCACCAGCGCCATTTGACCCAGCCAAGGAGAAATGGGGGTCGTACATGGCTCGTTTCGAGTGTTTTTGCGAAGCGAATGAACTACAAGGAGTCTCGGATAATTGGAAACGTGCTTACTTCCTGAGCCACTGCGGACCAGAAGTCTTCGATACCGCCGAATCGCTGCCGGAACCAACGCCGGTACAGTCGGTGCCATGGCAAATGCTACAAACGACACTACAAGCACACTACGCGCCGATGCCATCAAAGTTTGTGCAATGGTTCGAGTTGAGGCAAAGAGTTCAGCGAGAGGGCGAATCGATAAGCGTGTACATGGCAGCGTTAAGGAAAGCCGCAAACCACTGTGAGTACAGAGATTTGGAGGACTCTTTATTAGAACAACTCATTTGTGGGGTCAGGGACATCCGACTACAGAGGCGGCTGCTGTCGAAAAGCAACCTAACCCTGACAATAGCCCTGGATGATGCCAGGGCACATGAGATGTCCACCAAAGCGGTGTAAACATTACAAAAGCCGAAAACACCTAATGTTGCGGCGAAGACAACGCCAGGCCACAGCGAGGAAATCCAGGCCGAATCAGAGGGTGAAGAGGAGGAAGAGGCTGGAGGCACACCAGGAGGCTGGAGAGAGGCGACCGGGACGTGTGCGTGAGCTGTGTGAAAAGCGGGGTGAAAAGAAGGGACACATAGCTCAGGCCTGCCAAGCTCCTCAACCTTCCCGCCAAAAATTCAAACCGGCCAATCAGCAGGGCACTGGATCAGCAAGACGGCCAGGGATTGGTCCGTTCAAAAAAGGCGCGAAATTGAATCAGACCACTATAAGAGTGGGCCAAGCATCGACATGGCTGGAAAAGAAGATATTCACCAAGACATACATCGAAGGGGTGCCATGTAAGATGGAGGTGTATACCGGCTCATCGATCACGATTATGTCTTGGGACACCATCGCGAGGGACCTGCCAAACGTCGCTAAACGCCAGCTGCAAACCCAAAAGCTGAGAGTGCAAAACTACCAGGGAAACCGAATCCCTGTTCGAGGAGTCACGTCCGTCAGAGTGAAATATGGACATTTCAAGGAAACCCTGCCGATCACCATCATAGATGGAAACCTACCCAGTTAGCTAGGTCTGGACTGGTTCAGAGCCTTGGGCATGGAAGTAACCGGGGTTTACCGAAACGGAGTCGAATTTGCTGAACAAATTCGAGGACGTCTTCGGGCAAGTACGTGGGGACCCCCATCTCTTTCAATTTGGACCCCCAGGTGGCCCCTATTAGATTAAAAGCTAGGAGGGTACCGTTTGCCCTAAAGCCAAAGATTGACAGGGAACTAGACAGACTAGTAAGCCAGAGAATACTAGTCCCTGTCGACCATGCAAAATGGGAGACACCAATAGTGACCCAGTCAAACCGGACGGATCAGTCCGGATTTGCGCTGACTATAAGGCAACGCTTAACAAAGCATTACAAAAGAGTGCATACCCCGTTCCCGTAGTGCAACATTTGTTGCACTCATTAGGACAAGGACAGGTTTTCGCCAAACTCGATCTGGCTCAAGCCTACTAACAATTACCAGTAGACAATGACACAGCCGAAGCGCAGACAATTGTCACACATCGAGGCGCTTTTAAATGCACTCGACTTCAGTTCGGAGTTAGCGTATCCCCCGGGTTATTCCAAAACCTAATGGAACGACTCCTACAGGGTCTACCGGGAGTAGTTCCATATTTCAACGATGTACTGGTATCAGCCGAGACCTTAGAAGAGTTAGGGGTCAAACTACGGAAGGTCTTGGGCATTTTCAGGTCTGCGGGACTTAGGGTTAAACTCAACAAATGCCAGATAGGAGTTGAATCTGTAGAATTCCTGGGCTACCGGATAGACAGAGAAGGCATCCACCCAACTGAGAGCAAAGTGCGAGCCATTAGAAAGGCTCCTGCTCCAAAAAACAAGACAGAATTACAAGCATTTTGGGGGCTTGTAAACTTCTATGCGGTATTTTTAAAAAATAAGGCAACAGTAGCTGAACCACTACATAAACTGCTAGCCAAAAAAGCTGTTTGGACTTGGGGCAGGGTTGAGGCTAGGGCATTTGAGGGTGTTAAGAATCTCTTGTCCAGTGATAGCCTTCTAATCCAGTACAATGGGATGCTGCCACTAGTGTTAGTTTGTGATGCATCACCCTACGGGGTAGGGGCTGTTCTCAGCCATAGGTTACCGAACGGCTCAGAAGCCCCTCTAGTATATTTTTCCCGCACGATGTCCGCAGCGGAAAGGAACTACAGCCAACTAGACAGGGAGGCTCTGGCCATAGTTTCAGGGGTTAAAAAATTCCACAAGTACCTATTTGGGCGGCAATTTGAAATAGTCACAGACCACAGGCCATTGTTGGGACTCTTGGCGGGGGACCATCCGACACCGGTTGCATTATCACCCAGGCTGACCTGTTGGACTATTTTCCTGGCAGCATACTTGTACAAACTGTTTCACCGCCCGGGAAAGGAATTGGGGCATGCGGACGCTCTAAGTAGATGCCCCTTGCAAGAGACTGTCAAAGACCCGACTCCAGGGACGCCCGTCTTACTAATTGACTCTTTGGACTCTGGCCCAGTCACATCTAAGGAAGTGACTAGGGCATCTTACAAAGACGTTGTCATAAGAACTGTGATCGGTTGGGTGCAGTGGGGATGGCCCACTGCACTGAGGGATTGGTTCAAAGACTTTGCAAAGAAATGTTCAGAACTGTCGGTACAAGGGGGTTGTCTGTTATGGGGGGATAGAGTGGTTATTCCGGAAAAATTAAGAAGGCATGTGTTGGAACTGTTGCATGTGGGCCACCCGGGGATTGTAAGAATGAAAAGCCTGGCGAGAAGTTACGTGTGGTGGCCACTAATGGATAAAGACATTAGCGACCGGGTGGGGAAATGCCAAGCATGCCAGGAGTCAAGGCCACTACCCCCAACAGCTCTCATAAGAGATTGGGAGAAACCCCAGGATCCTTGGTCCAGGATCCATATAGATTTTGCCGGGCCGTTCCATGGGCAGACCTTTTTAATTGTGGTAGATGCCTACTCGAAGTGGTTAGAAATTTTGCTCATGAAAACCACGACAGCGGAAGCCATAATCACAGTATTGAGGCATCTATTTGTAACACACGGGTTGCCCGACACTCTAGTGTCCGACAATGGCCCACAATTCACGGCCACCCAGTTTGAGAATACTAGTCCCCGTCGACCATGCAAAATGGGAGACACCCATAGTGACCCCAGTCAAACCGGACGGATCAGTCCGGATTTGCGCTGACTATAAGGCAACGCTTAACAAAGCATTGCAAAAGAGTGCATACCCCGTTCCCGTAGTGCAACATTTGTTGCACTCATTAGGACAAGGACAAGTTTTCGCCAAACTCAATCTGGCTCAAGCCTACCAACAATTACCAGTAGACAATGACACAGCCGAAGCGCAGACAATTGTCACACATCGAGGCGCTCTTAAATGCACTCGACTTCAGTTCGGAGTTAGCGTATCCCCCGGGTCATTCCAAAACCTAATGGAACGACTCCTACAGGGTCTACCGGGAGTATGTCCATATTTCAACGATGTACTGGTATCAGCAGAGACCTTAGAAGAGTTAGGGTCAAACTACGGAAGGTCTTGGGCATTTTCAGGTCTGCGGGACTTAGGGTTAAACTCAACAAATGCCAGATAGGAGTTGAATCTGTAGAATTCCTGGGCTACCGGATAGACAGAGAAGGCATCCACCCAACTGAGAGCAAAGTGCGAGCCATTAGAAAGGCTCCTGCTCCAAAAAACAAGACAGAATTACAAGCATTTTGGGGGCTTGTAAACTTCTATGCGGTATTTTTAAAAAATAAGGCAACAGTAGCTGAACCACTACATAAACTGCTAGCCAAAAAAGCTGTTTGGACTTGGGGCAGGGTTGAGGCTAGGGCATTTGAGGGTGTTAAGAATCTCTTGTCCAGTGATAGCCTTCTAATCCAGTACAATGGGATGCTGCCACTAGTGTTAGTTTGTGATGCATCACCCTACGGGGTAGGGGCTGTTCTCAGCCATAGGTTCCCGACCGCCACAGAACCCCCTCTAGTATATTTTCCCCGCACGATGTCCGCAGCGGAAAGGAACTACAGCCAACTAGACAGGGAGGCTCTGGCCATAGTTTCAGGGGTTAAAAAATTCCACAAGTACCTATTTGGGCGGCAATTTGAAATAGTCACAGACCACAGGCCATTGTTGGGACTCTTGGCGGGGGACCATCCGACACCGGTTGCATTATCACCCAGGCTGACCTGTTGGACTATTTTCCTGGCAGCATACTTGTACAAACTGTTTCACCGCCCGGGAAAGGAATTGGGGCATGCGGACGCTCTAAGTAGATGCCCTTGCAGAGACTGTCAAGACCCGACTCCAGGGACGCCCGTCTTACTAATTGACTCTTTGGACTCTGGCCCAGTCACATCTAAGGAAGTGACTAGGGCATCTTACAAAGACGTTGTCATAAGAACTGTGATCGGTTGGGTGCAGTGGGGATGGCCCACTGCACTGAGGGATTGGTTCAAAGACTTTGCAAAGAAATGTTCAGAACTGTCGGTACAAGGGGGTTGTCTGTTATGGGGGGATAGAGTGGTTATTCCGGAAAAATTAAGAAGGCATGTGTTGGAACTGTTGCATGTGGGCCACCCGGGGATTGTAAGAATGAAAAGCCTGGCGAGAAGTTACGTGTGGTGGCCACTAATGGATAAAGACATTAGCGACCGGGTGGGGAAATGCCAAGCATGCCAGGAGTCAAGGCCACTACCCCCAACAGCTCTCATAAGAGATTGGGAGAAACCCCAGGATCCTTGGTCCAGGATCCATATAGATTTTGCCGGGCCGTTCCATGGGCAGACCTTTTTAATTGTGGTAGATGCCTACTCGAAGTGGTTAGAAATTTTGCTCATGAAAACCACGACAGCGGAAGCCATAATCACAGTATTGAGGCATCTATTTGTAACACACGGGTTGCCCGACACTCTAGTGTCCGACAATGGCCCACAATTCACGGCCACCCAGTTTGAGGGGTACTTAGCTGAAAATGGCATCCGACATGTCCTCTCGGCGCCTTTCCACCCGGTGACGAACGGACTTGAAGAATGTTTCGTTCGCAGTGCCAAGGAAGCGCTATCTAGGATAAGCCCAGGAGATTGGCAATCTAAAATTGATACCTTCTTGGCAGTACAACATAGAACGCCCTGTGTGACCACAGGCCGCAGCCCATCAGAGTTATTGATGGGTAGAAGACTCAGGTGCCCCCTAGATCGGTTAAACCCAATATACTCCTCTGATGAATACCAAGGTACAAAGGGAAAAACCAGAGAAATGACAACAGGTGACCCAGTATGGGCACATAACTATAGTGAAGGCCCGGCGTGGCTAAAGGGAACAATTATAGGAGTAACAGGCCCAAAAGCCTATGTAGTGGACATGGGGGATGGCCGAGTGTGGAGACGCCACATAGATCAGTTACAAAAGAGAGTACACAATAACCCAGAAACAAAACAGCCAGACCCTGACTACCCAATATTTGAACCAATAGCTAACTCAAACCCGAGGCGATCGGAAGACTTAGCTGAGTATGAAGAGGTCCAGCGACGCCAACCGGCTCCTCCAGAAGACAGCAGGAACGACTCTGCCAATAATCCAGGGCCGGATGGCCCGGAGGAGGAGCTGGGAGGAACAAACAGTCCCTCCGACCAGCTCGACTCACTTCCAGAGAATGAATTGTGCAGGTCCAAAAGGGTTAGGAGACGCCCTGTCTATCTGCGTGACTACGTGGAAAAATAACATGCAAATTCTATGTAAATAGTGGTACAATGCGTTCTGGGAGGGGAGGAGTGTAAAGTATTTGAACTTTAGGAGGGAAATTTGGGCGGGAACATGCACGTTGCTGATTGGCTGATGCCTCAGCCAAAACACTATTTAAAGAGGGGTTTTTGCCTGTTGGCTTTTGCTGGGATCGCAATAAACCAAAGAGCTGTTGTCACTTGTATCGTCTCCTGCCTCTTCATTGCCCGAACTTAACAGAGATGCTGTAGAAAGGAGCATTTGTCAGGAACAAATGCTGAATTCGTGGAGTTTTCTGTGTTGTTGCCAACATCTGGCATTTCCTGGACATCTTGCTTTATCTCGATTCCTGCACTAATTGCCTTGTTCCTTTGCTTCCTGGACTCATTGACTTATTCCCTTGGATTTCAGCCATTGTTCTAACATCATTTTGCTGAACTACTTGCAGCCAGAGGCTGCTGGGTGTTGTGTGCATGTGAGCACTTTGCTCTGGGACTTGCCATGAATGTGGGAGCATTTGGTAGAAAGTTGAAGTAATAAAGGGGCAGTTTGAACTATCAACTGACTGTGTGGCCTCTGTGCCTTGCCCCAGGTCATCACAATATGTGTGCATATGCCTGCCACTTGCACAAGTCGAGCTGTGTGTGCATGTACATAAGCACTGCTCGTTTGGTCCGGTTCCCTTCTCTCTCCCCCTACCCCACTGGGCCACCAACCACATAGGTTGAGGACCGCTGTCATATATAATATTGTATAGATTTTCTGAATCCAAATTTAATTTGCGAGCTTTAGCATTAACACATGTATTCTGAAAAAAGGGATATTTTTAATATACTATAGAATATTTTTTCTACTGTAGTTGGTACAAGATGGAAAAATATCCATCTTGTACCAGTTACATTGGCTGTCAAATAATTATATCGATTGTACTGTGAAAATGTTTGAGCTGATTCATAACTGACTTGGCAGTACAACATAGAATGCCCTGTGTGACCACAGGCCGCAGCCCATCAGAGTTATTGATGGGTAGAAGACTCAGGTGCCCTCTAGATCGGTTAAACCCAACATACTCCCCTGATGGGTACCAAGGTACAAAGGGAAAAACCAGAGAAATGACAACAGGTGACCCAGTATGGGCACATAACTATAGTGAAGGCCCGGCGTGGCTAAAGGGAACAATTATAAAGTGTTTCTAAACTGCAACAGGGTGGATAGTCTAAAGAATTGAATCATGATAAAAAAGATTAAACAATTAAACAATGCCATAACATTGATTTGTTGATTTTATTTAAAAGCAAAATCCAATAATGATTGGATTTTAATTTTAGGAGAAGTTTATCATGTACTACTGAGTCAAAAGCTTTGCAGAAGTCTATGTATATTGCATCTATTGATTTACCTAGATCAAGATTAGTAGTCCATAGGTTTTACAGTAGAGAAGTTGTAGATTGCATGATAATTTTTCCTGAAGCCAAATTGTTTATTTGAGAGAAGGTTGTGCATTTCTAAGTGTAAGGTAATGGATTGGTTGATGATGGATTCCATAACCTTGCAGGCGACGCAACATAGGGAGATAGGTCTATAATTATCAACTAAGCTGGGGTCGCCTTTTTTGAAAACTGGAATGACTGTGGCTAGCGACCAGAGACTGGGAAGGGAACTGGTTCTAAAGGCTATATTAAAGATTATACTTAGGGGTTCTGCTAGATTACTAGAGTTTTTAAAAAGTAAGCACAAAGACCATCAGGTCCAATGGATAGAGATGGCTTCAATTTACTTAGAGCTTTACCAACATTTTCTTCTGTAAAATCAACAATTGTTAAGTTGTCATGCTCATTGATTGTACAAATTTGGAATGTTGGATGAGTGCCATCACTGTTGACAAAAACTGATGCAAAGAATTTATTAAAGAGGTTTGCTCTAGATTCTTCATCATTGTATTCATTGCCATCAGGATCTTTTAGAGGTGGCATGCGTCTAGAGTTTTAAGCTTGTTGTTGACAAAATTATAGAAGGCACGACTGGAATTTGTGCAGAAGATCCTCTTCTTGCTTGGTGTGGTAATTTGTGCATTCAGTTTTTATTTGGTTGCATATAGTTCTGTAGCGTTTTTTAAAATTAGCTACATAGCCCTTTTTGTTTCTTTTCCAGAGGGATCTTTTTTTAGATTGAAGCTTTTTTATTGATATGGGTAGTTTGCTTTTCCTAATCTTGATGGTAGTTAGTGGTACATATAGTTCGATGACTCTGTTGATTTCGAGTAGAAAAACTCTATAGTGGTCTTCAGCAGTTATACAGGTTGAGAACAGATTTTGCCAGTCTAGAAATGAAAGATCATTGTTTATAGAGTCATAATTTTGCTGAACTACTTGCAGCCAGAGGCTGCTGGGTGTTGTGTGCATGTGAGCACTTTGCTCTGGGACTTGCCATGAATGTGGGAGCATTTGGTAGAAAGTTGAAGTAATAAAGGGGCAGTTTGAACTATCAACTGACTGTGTGGCCTCTGTGCCTTGCCCCAGGTCATCACAATATGTGTGCATATGCCTGCCACTTGCACAAGTCGAGCTGTGTGTGCATGTACATAAGCACTGCTCGTTTGGTCCGGTTCCCTTCTCTCTCCCCCTACCCCACTGGGCCACCAACCACATAGGTTGAGGACCGCTGTCATATATAATATTGTATAGATTTTCTGAATCCAAATTTAATTTGCGAGCTTTAGCATTAACACATGTATTCTGAAAAAAGGGATATTTTTAATATACTATAGAATATTTTTTCTACTGTAGTTGGTACAAGATGGAAAAATATCCATCTTGTACCAGTTACATTGGCTGTCAAATAATTATATCGATTGTACTGTGAAAATGTTTGAGCTGATTCATAACTGACTTGGCAGTACAACATAGAATGCCCTGTGTGACCACAGGCCGCAGCCCATCAGAGTTATTGATGGGTAGAAGACTCAGGTGCCCTCTAGATCGGTTAAACCCAACATACTCCCCTGATGGGTACCAAGGTACAAAGGGAAAAACCAGAGAAATGACAACAGGTGACCCAGTATGGGCACATAACTATAGTGAAGGCCCGGCGTGGCTAAAGGGAACAATTATAAAGTGTTTCTAAACTGCAACAGGGTGGATAGTCTAAAGAATTGAATCATGATAAAAAAGATTAAACAATTAAACAATGCCATAACATTGATTTGTTGATTTTATTTAAAAGCAAAATCCAATAATGATTGGATTTTGCTTTTAAATAAAATCAACAAATCAATTTCATGAGCTATTTATGAGATAAGGTGCTTTCTGATAAATTATATAAAATGGTATCTTAAACCATATACATTTAGATCTGCTGCAGTTAAAAGATCATGTTCCCATATATAAATTAGCTAGCCATTGAGAGTCCAGACTTCTGGGCTCATATGGGAACTCATTTAAACTGGATTTGTGGTGGTGATATCAAGCTGATTAAACTTTCTTCAGTAATAGTCAATGAACTCTATAATTACAGGCCTTGAAGCAAGCATTTAAGATTTGCCATTTAACTTGGTTTTATTACTGATCTTTGCTTTAATGTTATGGCATTGTTTAATTTTAAATATGTTACATTAGTGTAAAGAAATACATACAAAGAGATCTCATGGAAGTTATGTAGTACTTCAAGCTGCCTTCTAAGGAATTTTCTAGATCTTCCCAATATCCTACTCGCCACCAGAAGGGTGACAATCTTTTTTATCATGAGTCAATTCTTTAGACTATCCACCCTGTTGCAGTTTAGAAACACTTTAAACATTTATGAATCTGAAATGATGGCACAGTTATATTATGACCATTGAAATGATAGTATCATGTTTTTTGCATTATGCTGTTACTAACATCATTTTAGTGTACAGCCCGAGTCTCTTTTCTGTTGTACTCTGTTCTAAAGCTCTTAATACAAAGTGAATGCATACCTGATTTAAATAAATATTTATAACTTAATTCTTAAATAAATAAACTTCTAATAAAATGAATAAATTAACAGTAGCCTGACACTTTATATCAATGCGATAGGCAATTAGTCATGTCTGCCTTCACATATTGGTACTGAGGAATAATGCCAAATCTATTCTACGAAGCAATGCAGATAAGACTGTTGGTTATATCGTCTGACATGAATGAGCCATTTTGCTGTTTTCAGGTTCTTCATCTTAGATGTTTCTGTCCTTTTTTAAAAAAAGAAAATTTTATTCATCTGTGCTTTCATGGGAAGTATAATAATTTCACTTTTTCTATGTTCTTATTTGGTTGGAAGAGGAAAGGTATCCAGCAAGAAGTAGAAATAAATCAGCTGCAAATGCATTAATATACAGCAGTACAGATCTTTCAAATTTCTCTACTGTTTATCTAAGTTAAAAATATCCAAGATTATTAGAAGACTTTTAAAAAAAATCTAAGAAAGTAGAATAATAGGTTTGCTTTAAATATAGCCACTTTTCTATTCCATGATATTTTCAAAGATTTTATATTTAAAACTGATAGATTTTTTTTATAATATACATGTAGAATAAATAAATAATTTACTGTTTTCACATGTTGAAATGACTTTTAGAAATCTCTTAGCTTATAAATACATAGATCACCACATTCATTTGTCTATCATATCAGTAGGAGGATATCGAAGCCCAATTTGCTATTTAAGATGCTTATAGGTATCAAAGGCTTTCTTGATTGCCACGTTTTTCTGAAGAACAGCAATAATGTATATGTATTTACTGTGTAAGAGACCTCTATCCATCATGTTTTAGGGTACAAGTGACAACATTTTTGAGTGGGGAGTGACAAAAATGGAAATAGCAATGCTTTGTAGAGTCAGGATTTGTTGTGAAGGAGAATTGCTTTGAACAGAAATGTTTGTTCCTCACCTATGTCAAACCTATGTCAAATTTACACTGTAGTTTTCCTATATCCTCCCCCAATTAAAAATAGAAATAAACCAATATTTAACTGTACATTAAGGGAGACCTATAGAAAAAGAATTGAAGGTCATGTGTAACCTTGGAGATTGGTTGCCCACATTAGGATATAGTATCTAAAGTTGACTGAGTTTAGACTGATCATATATAATCCATCAGGAAACTCCTTAGTCAATTTCATAATCAGCTGTGAATGTGCCCAAGGCTTTGGGTCAGGATTGGATCCAGCTGTGGAGAAATAGATATGTAAACAATTGTTACGAATTTATCAACACGTCTACAAAAATAAGCCAAATCCCAATTCCATCTGATTAACCAGAAAAATAGAGGTATTGGAAAAATGTTTAAATCTAAATATATTCCAATATAACAATTTTAACAATATAATAAAAGAAAAAATGTACTTTAAGAATAGACAACATCAAAACAAAGTTTAAAATAAGTTATCTGAAGTATATTTTTTTTTTAAAAATTTCCAAAGTTATATGACGGCACAACTGAAATAGCCCACTCTGTCTTCCTTTAAAAGCTTAATAATACTTTCAGTAAATCAGTAATGACTGTCTAATCACATAGAAATCTAAGGTAATGCATTCAGAAATAAAAGTGTTAAGAAAAATAATTTAACAAATTTACAAGTATTGTATTTTTACTTTGGTTTAGCTAGGATCAATATTTCAGTTCAATATCTCTTATTTTATACAATCTGAGTTAAGAAAGAGCACAAATTGGGATTGCATTCTTTATTTCAAACAGATTTGTAATAATTACCAATTATGAAGAGCTGAATGTAGAGCTAATGCTGTAATATACATACTGGTGGTAATTTTATTACTTCTGAATTTTTGCCAGTACGGAAATACTTAAACGGTTCATGATTCACTTTCCAAGGTGAAAAGGTAGAAAAAAAATAGACATGCAGCAATTTAAGTGTAAACAAGTTTAAACATTCAATAATATCAAAGTATTGTGTTTTGGAAAAAGAGATAGTTCCAAGTAATAGGTGAAATTCATCTGATAGATTTTGATTAAGATCAATTTTACTAACTTGCTAATATAGAGAATTCTATCTATTGATCTCTTCTTTGTGTTGATGACTGAGAATGAAAATGTTCCAGATGAAACATATTGAATAAAACACATAATTTCTCATAATTCAGTCAAGCTCACAGTCCATGCTCTTGTTATATCCTTTTTCTTCTACGTTGATAAAAATGTTATTTATAATACAGACCATAGACTAAAAGGTATCAAAGTGAGTCACTCAGAAATTATGGCCACAGAAATAATTGCTGCAATATTGGCCTGCAGTACATGCTAGCATTTTTCTTGACCCTCTACCCTTAAACTTTATGCTAATACAAAAATATTACAGACTAATACAATTGCTTAATGCTGTCAAATAGCTATTCTTTTTAGTAGATGCTGTTTGGCTGTCTGTCTGTCTATATATCTATCTACCTCTACCTACTTACCTGCTGTGTTTCCCCAAAAATAAGACCAGGTCTTATTTTCTTTAGGCCCCAAAATAAGCATTAGTGCTTATTTTTGGGGGGAGTGTCTTTTTACTTTTGAGTGCCACTGCTATGAGGCAGGGGAAGTGGAGCTGCTCGATAGACACATCAGCTTATCTCAGGGCCCCCGTGGTTCCATGTCCTGACAACTGCCTTGCAGCAGCAGCACCAGCAACCATGTGCAGCAGGAACCGATGTGGCTGCCAGCCCACTTCTTCCAGTGCGGCACCAGAACAGGAGGCCAAGCAATGCAGCCAGGTCATCCATGCCCCAACAACTGCCTCATCGCATGGTGGTGGCCTATTTCTTCTTGCATTGGTGCAGCAGGGCAGGAGGAGGCTGAGCAATGCACCGCTGCTGCAGTCACAAGGCGAGGAGGGGTTGAAGGATGAGACGAGGCAGGTGGGGGTGGAGCATGGCTTAATAGAAAGAGAAGTTATCAAAATGTGCCTCAATCACTACTGTACAACCAACAGAATTTACGCAAAGAATAATATTAACATACATCCCAAAAAATATCTCAGAAAGAACAGTAGACTGTTACAACCACACAAGATCACCATAGCCCACAAACCAAGAAAGACCCCCAAAACATCTTAAATGAACAAAAGATTCAGTAGGCCAAGAAGAAGAAACTGGAGTAATCCATAATATATAATATAAAGACTGTAACATCCACAATATAGGACAGATAGGTAGAAGACTAGAAGAGAGCACCCATGAACACCAAACTAGCAGTGGGCAGGCATGATGACAATTCCTTAATCTCACAAGACATAGTCAGACTTAAACACAGTTTCATCCTAAACTGGTCTAAATCTTCATCCTAGACCAAGTATGGCCCCCCACGGCCCATTTTTGCTCCCGGGAGGCTACAGGGAGGCCTACTAGGCCCAAAATGGGCATGAGGTGGTACATTTCCCTCCCCACTGCTGGTTTTTGCTCCCAGGGGGTGCAGGAAGCCAAGTGCTGTCTGTCACATCTCTTGGCCATGCCCACCATGGTCACGGATACCCAACCGGTCATTAGGGCAGAGATCCGGTTGTTAAATTATTTGAATCCCACACTGGATAAATCACTCATCAATAAATTCATAAAAATTGTGTGTGTGTGTGTGTGTGTAATTTCCTTCTTAAATATATATTGTTTTCCAAATACATATATATATGGAAATATATTTCCTTCTTAACTTTTGTTGTTTCATTTGAATGAACACACACACACATAACATTGAAAAGAAACAACAAAAAGTTAAGAAGGAAACCAAAAAAGAGTAGAACAAATCCTTTCCAGCAGCCAACATTCAGGTAAACAGGGATTAATATCAAACAATCAAGCAGAAAACTATATCTTATTGAAGGAACTAGGAAGGGCGGGGGACCATATCCCCATGGTTGGCAATTCAAGCTACTACAGTTCTCATTATGAATAAGGGGGATTATGTGAAAGCCAAGAAGCAATTCTACAACAACCACATTCTGTCAACTTCATCTTAGATCCCACAAGAACATATCAGAAAGAGCTACACAATATGATGAAATAATGTCCTAAGACATACTATACTACATAGTATCTAGCTAGTACCCTAAAAGCTCTGAGCAAGATTCTCCTACCAACTTTCTAAAATACACAAACCAAGCAACCTGGGCCATCCCATTGTCTCAAGATCTGGAACAAGCACAACTGGAATAATAGGTTTCAAGGACTCTGGGTTCAGAGTTTAGACCACCTGTACTCCCAGCCACATAATAGGCACCACAGATTATCTAAGAAAACCTAACTGACGAAGCTCTTCGGCCGTTTTTGATGGCAGCGGCGGCGGTGTTCGGTGGG
The DNA here is from genome assembly GCF_028640845.1 of Ahaetulla prasina. Taxonomy (NCBI): domain Eukaryota; kingdom Metazoa; phylum Chordata; class Lepidosauria; order Squamata; family Colubridae; genus Ahaetulla; species Ahaetulla prasina. The sequence continues at coordinate 99,492,535 of NC_080542.1, forward strand.
GGGCATTTTGATATCATCGCCCCCCTCTCCAGCTGAACAAATAGCTTGCCGACCTAAGGAGAGGGTTCTTTACCCTCGAGATAAGCTGGGCCAGCAAGACGAAGCTTGAACGCCGCCAACGAGCTTTGCCGGCTCAGCCGGCTTGACTGGGGTGGCGGCCGGCCGCCGGCATCTTTTTTGCCGCTTGCGACGGTGGTGGCGGTTGGTGGCAGCCTGTCCCATTGGCTGGTCGGCAGTGGTACCGGGCGGTGGTGCCTGGGAGCCTGCAGAGTCCTTGGAGTAAGCCGGGTTAGGCAGGAGGGGGGCGTTTTGACAGTGTTGCCCCCCCTTTTCCCCTTTTCCCAGCTGAAGCAACACCTTGTAATATCTTGCTGGCCCGTAGAGAGGGTCTTTCCCCTTGGATCATGCAGGGCCAGGACGAGGCACATGCGGGGCCTTCGCAGGCTTCATCGGGGTGATGGCCAGCCACCGACAACTTTTCCTGGCCGGGTGGCGGTTGATGGTGGTTTGTCTGGAGACATCCTCGGTGGTAATAGAGGTGGCAGCCCTTTCCTCGGTGATGCCTGTGGAGCTTGTTGGAGGTGGTGGAACTCTACGGAACCCTACGGAGCCCTATGGGATCTTCAAAGATCTACAATGCCTATGGAGTTGGTAGGCGTGGGGGACGGTGATGACCGTTGCTCTCGACTGCTTGAGGCGGTGGTGACGTTGACAGCTAACACTTTTGTGGCAGCGGTGGCGATAGCCTTCGATGATGGCAGTGGGGATGGGGCTGCTTCCCCCCCACCACCATGGAGCCCGGTGGCCCATGGGTCTCCTTTGATAGTTTTCTGGGGGTGATGGCTTCCCGACGGCGGTTGGCGTCGTGATGAGGGCAACGACTGTGGGGATGACCCTTCACCTCCACATAAACATTGTATCATCTTGGCCTTCCTCCACCACCTGGGCCACTGTTTGCCCTTTTTGTCATCAAGGATTTCTTTCAGCCGGTTTCTGTCCCGTGCATTATACCATCTTTTTAACAACTTGACTGAACAGGACTGGTTTTCCACCATTTCTCATGATTTTTATGATATGATATACTCGCGGATGCAACTTCTTGGTTTACGAGATGCCCCCCGCTCTATCGAGGGCCTACCTTGATGACGGATTTTGGAATCCCGAGAGGTGGCATGTGGCTAAGAGGGGGTTAAGGGGTTTTTTAAAGGGTTTTTAAGAGAAATTTTTAAATAATTTAAATAACGGGCTTTTAAGGGGTGGGAGGGCTGAGAGGGATTTGGGGGAAATCCCATCAGATCCAAGATTAGACCCTAGGAAGACTCACGGCAGGGACTTTTTTGATCCGGAGGTGGAAGAACACCACGAGGGTGGTGTTATTTGCACAGTAACTGGGAGGGGCAGATATGGTGGGAGTGGGGGCCCATATCTTGTTCGGGGGGTGTGCGCTCGCTGTTTGCAAGCGATCACACGCTCCGGTCCCCCTGACTCTTCCTGTTCCCCAAGTGGTCTAAATCCTCAGAGTCTGGGCCTTCGGTTGATGTTGTGCAATGCCAGGTCCGTAGTAAATAAAGCCCCCCTTGTTTGTGATCTAACCAGGAGGGGGGTGCGGACCTGGTTCGGAGACCTGGTTGGGCATGGAAGGGGGAATTCCCCTGGTGGAAATGTGCCACCAGGTTTCCATGCATTTCATCAGCCAAGGGCCCAGGGTAGGGGTGGGGGGGTGGCGGTTGTTATCAATGAGAGTCTAGAGCCAAGAGAGACCACTGTTCCACAGATAGCCAGATGTGAATCCCTCTTTGTGAAGTGAGGCCTGGAGAGGCAGGTGGGTTTGCTGATCACGTACCTGGCTCCTTGTTACGTGACAGCAGCCCTGTCCGAGCTGCTGGATGTAATTGCCGGGATGGCGGTTGAGAATCCCAGACTTATGGTCATGGGGGATTTCAACCTGCCATTGGTGGGCGAGGAGTCCATGGCAGCTCGGGAGTTCATGGCTTCCATGATGGCCCTGGACCTGACCCAGTTAGTGATGGGTCCCACTCACATCAGGGGAAACACTCTGGACTTGGTTTTCATCTCTGGACAGTGGTTGAATGATCTGGAACTAGGGGATATAGTTATTAAACCCTTGTCATGGTCGGATCATTCCCTCCTTAAACTCAACTTTCGAACTGCTGACCCTCACCGCAGGGAGACAGGATCGGTTTGCTGGTTCCGTCCCAGGCGCCTGATGGACCCAGAGAGGTTCCAGATGGAGCTTGGGCCGTTACCTGAGGACTTGGCCCGCAGCTCGACTGGGGACCTTATCACTGCCTGGGAAGAGGTGGCGGCGGGGGCTCTAGATTGGGTCATGCCTTTGCAGCCTCTGACTCGGCGCCGCTCTCGATTAGCGCCTTGGTATTCCGAGGAGCTGAGAGAGATGAGGCGCCAGAGAAGACTCCTGGAGAGTAATTGGAGGGCCACCCGCTCCAAATCTGACCGGACATTAGTGCGATCTCAAATTCAGACCTATCTGGTGGCGATGAAGGTGGCAAAACGGGAGTATTTTTCCACCCTCATTGCATCTGCAGATAACCGCCCAGATGCCCTTATTCATCAGGGAGTGGTGGAAGATCCCCTGCAGGGACAAGCTGAGGAGTTTGTACAGTATCTGCAAGATAAAATCGCTCAGATTCGGGAAGGGTTGGACATAGATTGGGTAGGGCCAGGCGAGATGGTGGAGGCTGGTCTTGATGTTTCCCTCTAGGATGAGTTCGATTCTGTGACTCCTGAGGATATGGACAGGATACTGGGGGGGATGAATGCAACCACATGTTGGTGCTGGCCACCCGGGAGATTACATGTGGCTGGCTTCAGGGAATTGTTAATGCTTCTTTGATGGAGGGTGTTTTCCCTTCCACCTTGAAAGAGGTGGTGATGAGGTCCCTCCTCAAGAAGCCTTCCCTGGATCCAGCCATTTTATCTAATTATTATCCTGTCTCCAACCTTCGCTTCATGGCGAAGATTGTTGAGAGTGTGGTCGCACGACAGTTCCCTCAGTACCTGTATGAAACTGTCTATCTAGACCCGTTCCAGTCCGGCTTTCGGCCCGGTTAAAGCACAGAGACGGCCTTGGTCGCATTGGTTGATGATCTCTAGAGGGCTCGGGACAGGGGTTGTTCCTCTGTCCTAGTCCTATTAGATCTCTCGGCGGCTTTCGGTACCATCGACCATGGTATCCTGCTGCGACGGCTCGGGGGGATGGGAGTGGGTGACACTGTTTATCGGTGGTTCTCCTCCTATCTCTCCGACTGGTCGCAGCGGTATTGGCAGGAGGGCAGAGGTCAATGCCGAGGCGCCTCCTATGTGGGGTGCCACAGGGGTCGGTCCTCTCGCCTCTTCTGTTCAACATCTATATGAAGCCGCTGGGTGAGATTATCCGTGGCTTTGGGGTGCGATGTCATCTGTACGCTGATGACACCCAGCTGTACATATCCAACCCAGGCCACCCCAACGAGGCCGTTGACGTCATGTCCCGGTGTCTGGAAGCCGTATGGGTCTGGGTGGGGAGGAACAGACTTCAACTCAATCCCTTGAAGACCGAGTGGCTGTGGATGCCCGCTTCCCGGTACAGCCAGCTTACTCCATTGCTGACTGTTGGGGGCGAGTTGTTGGCCCCCACAGAGAGGGTACACAACTTAGGTGTCCTCCTGGATGCACGGCTGTCTCTTGAAGATCATTTGACGGCCGTCGCCAGGGGGGCTTTTTATCAGGTTCGTCTATTCCGCCAATTGCGTCCCTTTCTGGACCGGGTTTCTCTGCGCCACCCATACCCTCGTTACATCTTGCCCGGACTACTGCAATGCTCTCTACATGGGGCTCCCCTTGAAGAGCACCCGGAAGCTCCAACTGGTCCAGAATGCAGCCATGCAGGTGATAGAGGGAGCACCTTGTGGCTCCCATATAACACCTCTCCTGCGCAGGCTGAACTGGCTTCCGGTGGTCTTTCGGGTGCAATTCAAGGTGTTGGTTACCACCTTTAAAACACTCCATGGCTTAGGACCGGGCTATTTACGGGACCGCCTACTGCCACAAACAGCCTCCCACCAACCTGTTCGCTCCCACAGGGAGGGCCTCCTTGGGGTGCCGTCGGTGAAAAAATGTCGACTGGCGACCCTCAGGGGTAGGGCCTTCTCTGTGGGGGCTCCTGCCCTCTGGAACGAGCTGCCTCCGGAGCTTCGCTAACTCCCCGACCTTTGGACCTTCCACCGTGAAGACTCTTTTATTCCATTGAGCTGGGCTAGCCTGATTAAGTAATTTTAAATGGGGTTTTAGTTTTTTGTATTAGTTAGTTTTTTAATATTTTTGGCCACTATTTATATAAATTTTTAGTCTGTTTTTAATGTGTATTTATTGTATCTTTTAAATTGGCTGTTAACCGCCATGAGTCCTTCGGGAGAAGGGCGGTATACAAATGCAATAAATAAATAAATAACTGTATAGACAATCTCTTTAGCTACATCATTTTAGTCACTTTGAATGTTTAAGCTCTGCATATCAAAACATTTTACAAACATGGATTTGAGCTCATGAAAAACATCATTACTGTGTCACTTTGTACTCTCTCTACTGTGTCACTTTGTACTCTCTCATGTACTTCAACTTTGGTCTAGCAATAACTTTCCTATCTCTCTTTAATCCCTGAAGCTTCTTTTTATTTAAGATTGAGCACTGAGAGCATATGCACCAAGACAAATTCCTTGTGTGTCCAATCACACTTGGCCAATAAAAATTCTATTCTATTCTATTCTATTCTATTTAAGATTGATTTTTATTATTTGGACCCATAGAAAGGTAATGTCTCATCAAATTCCATTATGATTTTAATAATTAATAATTATTAATTTAATAATTATCCAACAATTCATCTGTTAAGCTACTGAAGTTCGTAGATGACACAACAGTGATTGGTCTCATTCGAGACAATGACGAATCCACATATAGACAAGTGGTCGAATGTCTAGCCTTGTGGTGTGACCAAAACAATCTGGAACTGAACACACTCAAAACTGTAGAAATGGTGGTAGACTTTAGGAGAAACCCTTCCATACTTCCACCTCTCACAATACTAGACAACATAGTAGAAACAGTAGAAACATTCAGATTTCTAGATTCTATCATATCACAAGATCTAAAATGGACAGCTAACATCAAAAACATCATCAAAAAAGGACAACAAAGAATGTTCTTTCTGCGCCAACTCAGAAAGCTCAAACTGTCCAAGAAGCTGATGATCCAGTTCTACAGAGGAATTATTGAGTCTGTCATTTGCACCTTTATAACTGTCTGGTTCGGTTCTGCAACCCAACAAGACAGACATAGACTTCAGAGGATAATTAGAACTGCAGAAAAAATAATTGCTATCAACCTGCCTTTCATTGAGGACCTGTATACTGCACGAATCAAGAAGAGGGCTGAGAAAATATTTACAGATCCCTTACATCCTGGACATAAACTGTTTCAACTCCTACCGTCAAAACGTTGCTATAGAGCACGGCACACCAGAACAACTAGACAGAAGAACAGTTTTTTCCCGAAGGCCATCACATTATAAACAAATAATTCCCTCAACACTATCAAACTATTTACTAAATCTACACTACTATTAATCTTCTCATCGTTTTCATCACCGATCTCTTTCCACTTATGACTGTATGACTGTAACTTTTGTTGCTTATCATTAAGTGTTAAATTATACCCTATGACCATCATTTGTGTTGTAAATGTTAAATGTTGTACCTTGATGAAGGTATCTTTTCTTTTATGTACACAGAGAGAATATGCACCAATTGTGTGTCCAATCACACTTGGCCAATAAATTCTATTCTATTCTATTCTATTCTATTCTATTCTATTCTATTCTATTCTAACTTTCCCCCATTACCAATCTCATCTTAGACCTATACATAGAACATGAACACCCCCTTAATGTCACTATAAAACAACCAATAGATACATAAACATTGCATTGTACAGAAGGCCTACAAATTAACATGCATAAATACAGTATATGATTATGTTTTTCATGAGAGTATTGTATCTATCATCTACATTCGAGCTTTATGCTATAATCACATTTGTTTTGACCCACTTAACAGAGATGCTGTCAACTGATTGTTCAGAAGACTGAACTACCCATCCAACAAAATCAATTATAAAATCAATAATGCCAGATCAGTATCAATTAAGGATTTATTAAAAGACAGATCAAGAAAAAGAGTAACGGAATGCTACTGATTGTCACCTACAACTCACAGTTCAAACCATTCAAAACTACAACTCATTGTGCATGCTGGACAACAATACTGATGAGTCGTGGTGGCACAGTGGTTAGAATGAAGTATTGTAGGCTAATTCAGCTCACTGCCAGAGTTCAATCCTCACCAGCTCAAGGCTGACTCAACCTTCCATTCTTCCAAGGTCAGTAAAATAAGGACCCAGATTGTTGGGGGCAACATGCTGACTCTGTAAACAGCTAGAGAGGGCTGTAAAGCACTGTGAAACAGTATATAAGTCTAAGTGCTGTTGCTCTTGCTTTGCTGCCTCTCTTTTGGCACCAAATGGCAGGCCTTTACTTGCATATGAATAGCCATCCAACCTGAGGCAGATTCTTGCTCCCAAATTTGACATCATGACTCAGAACAAGGACAAAGTAATATCAAAGCATTTCAATCTCCCAGGACATTCTTTAGCAGACCTCAAAATGACTGTTTTGGAAAAACTGGACTTTAACAGATCATTGAGTGAGAAATTGTTGAACATCAAAAGGTTTTAGGCAATCTCAGGTCTCAGCAAACACAAAGGATTTTAACACATTACAATTGTTAATTGATAAGGGATTTGTGATCTCTCACATGCAACCTGCATTTGCACAACCAGCTTACCTTTTCCTCTCCTTCCCTCCACCTCATCCCAATTTAAATCCTATATTAATCTAGCCACTCTATTCTTCTGCTTAAGTCAGCTGAGACTCATGGAAGATTATGCCTTTTAATAAAATCTGTTGGTTGCAAAAGGTGCTACTTGATTTTTTTTTTCCAGTACTGCATGTTTCTGTTTTAAAAGCCAAGGATAGTATTTCCTAGGAGACATCGAGTTTTCCATTTCTTGAGATGTCAAGAGTAGTTCCAAAAATGATACAATAATAGTTTTTAGAAGTTAGATAACTAACAAAACTTTGAAACCTTGTACCATAGTACAACTAGACAAAGAATCCTACTTTTCTATCTAGATTTTGTAAATAATTAGGTTTTTATCTACCTTTTATATATTTATACTGTATGTGTCTACTTCTTTATCTATATATTTGTCAACTTAATATTAAATACTAAATTTAATATTAAAGACTATAAGTTAAATATTAAATGTATTTTCCTGCTTTGGTGTATATGTTAATAATGTTTTTTTCTGTTTTTTACTGTTAGGTTTTTAAAAAGACCAGTCTGAGTATTTACTATTTAGTCTGTAAAATAGCCTGTAGTCAATTTTATTTTAGTCAATTTTATTGTTATTTTTAAGTAAGAGAAATAGGTTGGAATTTTAAAGCAAGAACACTGATTTTAAAAACAAAGATGCCTGGCCTGATTTTGCCACCCCAGCAGCCAAGTCATCATTTTTTATCCTGCCTGCCAATTCTTAGCTTTTCTGCTGGCAGTTGTCTTGATCTCTCCTTTGTGGTTCTACTGTCTTCAATCATTCATTTATATCTCATTCTTCCTTCTCTGTCATTTTTTATGCTTCATGACTTAAGCGAGGTAGATTGTGGGCCTGATCCATGTGAAAGAACTTTGTTGCCACAAGGGGAAGGAAAGTTAACCAAGCAAGGAACTCATTGGTGGATGGAGTAAATGTTGTTACCTTTTTAAAAAGGGAATAGCTGCCATTGAATTTGACTGCATGGGAATTCCTGTCTACAAAGATCTACCAGATTTAAGTGGCATTCAAAGCAAATTTGCAGAAAGGAAGTAAATACTTAATAAATTCTCAGCATACAAACACACTGAAGTAGGAAGCATTTCAGAAGAAAATAAAATGCAAGCAAAACATGTGACCAAAATCACAAAACAGTGCAATCCTTCTACCTATATCTTCAGGCTAGCTCAAGGGTTCTTTTTTCTTAAGCCTTTAAATCTTCATTAAGTGAATCTTATTCAGACACGGACAAATATTAATATGCCCTACCTACATTTCATTCAACATCTCCACAGTCTTACTCCTATCTTCTGTTTTTGTTGTGATTCCTGCAGACTAGAATTAATTACAAAGGTGGTTTTTAAAAATCAGGGCCTGAAACAAAACTTGAATAAGCTGTCCTCGCTATTCCAAAGCAGAAAAGCAAAGCCAATGAGAAAATTTTTGAGAGCTGATCTTTTCCTTTGAACTAGAGATGCCAAATTGAAAGGCGTGGGTGTGATGCGCCTGTTCCATTTTAAAACAGCCACAAGCATTCTAAAGATAAGATCAGCTGATACTGCATATTCTGTAATGAACATCCAAAGGACATTAGAAGCTACATGGGTACCTTTCCTATGACTCCAGCAAACTGACCTCAAGCTGCCTATTCTCCCTTGACCCTGCATGCTCATAAGGCTGGCTAGGCAGGATCCTGCAGTGCATTGCATTCCATAATGAATAAGAGATATATTTAATAGTATCAAGCCATGTTGCTGAGTTGAAAGTAAACCAGATTGGGCCTAATTAGTACTTGAATGGGAGTTTATCAGTAATACCTGGGATGTTTAGATCGAAAAATCCACGATGTTTTATTAGAGGGCAAACAATTTGTATTGTTACAAAAAAAATTAAAAATAAAACAAAAACAAAAACCTTCCCCCCAAGTTTTTTATTTTATTTTATCCGTAGCATACATATTTTGTGGACAATGTATTGACTGGGTTAATATCCTTTTTAAACAATGTTAATGATAATAATGCAAATAACTATACATAGTCCTAATCTTCCAACTTCACCAATACCATTCTCTCCTTATAATTCTTTATCGTTTTTTCCAATTAATACATTTAACCTAAATAACATTTCTTTGCACAATTTATTTGTTATCCCCTACTAAGTCACTAATATTTAATATTTAAAAATTACTCATTATTCCACCATAATTTTGATATCCCAAATGTCTAGGACTATTAATAAAGCCAAATATTAACAAAATTTAATCAATCCCAGGATTATATCTTAAAATCCCCACAATTTCTAATCCTTAAAAGTTTGAATTCACAATATATTTTAAACACTGTTAAACTTATAAACTTCCATCTTTTAACCTTAGCTTATTTTTAATTATAGTAAATTCTATTGTCTATTAGTATATAAGTTACTAGGGGATGAGGTGGCTTAGTGGCCAAGACACTGAGCTTGTTGATCAAAAGGTTGGCAGTTCAGCGGTTCGAATCCCTAGTGCCGCGTAATGAGGTGAGCTCCCGTTACTTGTCCCAGCTTCTGCCAACCTAGCAATTCGAAAGCACATAAAAAATGCAAGTAGAAAAATAGGGACCCCCTTTGGTGGGAATGTAACAGTGTTCCATGTGCCTTTGGCATTGAATCATGCCGGCCACATGACCACGGAGATGTCTTCGGACAGCACTGGCTCTTCGGCTTTGAAACGGAGATGAGCACTGCCCCCTAGAGTTGTGAACGACTAGCACATATGTGCGAGGGGAACCTTTACCTTTACCTTTTTATATATACAACTATTTTCCCTATTTGTATTTTCTATTTTTCCATTTTATTAATATATCTCACTATTCCTCATCTCTTAACCATTTTGGAGTTCCATCATTTATTGACTTTTTAGTCACCCTTTTATTCCTCTCTCTTGGAATCTTATAACTTTTTTTTTGATATTTTTATATCCACTGAGTGTTCCCTTCAGATTGCCCTTTATCTTTTTCTGCTGTATCATTTCAGCACGCATCCATAAATATTTCTCTTTTTTTAGAAGAGATTCTTCTCTTTTTTCTCTAAACCTTTCTCTTTTTTTAAGAGATTTCCCCTTTTTCTCTCTCTCTGTTCTATTATAAATTTTTAAGGAATTATCTATTTGATTCCTACTTATTAATCTTTTCTCTTCATTATTTTTGTCTTTCTCCATCTCATTTTGATTTTTCTTTTCCACTGCTTCTTCTAATTTCTCATCTATTTTCTGAATATCATATTCATCTTTTTCCCACAGTTGTTGAGAAGCTTTCATACTAATTTCTTTATCTTTAGGCAATCCCCTTGTCTCCTTATTGTTCTTTATAGTTTCATACATGCTTTTGAGCAGAAAAAAATATTTCTTTATATCCCTCTATTATCTCCTGATAATCCATTTTGTTACAATTTGACAAAAATTATTCAATATCTCTCTATAGTTCCAATGCCTTAGAGTTTAAAAACTCCAACAAAGCCAATTATTAGTAAGATTTAGTCAATCCCATAGTTACATCTCCAATCCCCTAAATTTATAATCTTTAAAGTTTTTTAATATTTTACAGCGCTTTGAATTTCCAATTATTTATCTTCCCAATTTTCCAGATTTTAAAGTCTTATTTAACTTTTCTTTTCTCTTTTCTTCTATCACTTTTCTCCTTTTGCCTCATAGAATGTTCTATCAAATAGTATTAATAATCCAAGTCCAAGTTAATCCACTAGGTTTTCTCCAGTCTTTCAAATTTGCAATCCAATAACCAATTTCAATAGAGTTTAATTATTCGCAACTTAAATTTGCAATTTAGTTCATCTTTAAAATCTTCAAAAAAGAAAAGAAGCTCACTGAGAATGTCAAAATATCCAAATCGTCTTCCAAAATAGAATCAATATCAAGCCACCTTCCAAGTGCTGATTACTTTCTTCTTTATGTGTATTACTTTATGTGTATTAAACATAATACTTTAATTGAAAATTCTTCCGTTGTAATGCTCGTCTTCGTCCAGTAGATAGTTCTCCTCCCAATTCTAACATTAAACAGTATGTCAAAAACAGCTGATTCTCTACAAATAAAAAAGACAGATTCTCCCAAAAGTCACCTTAAAATTGTTTAAGCTTTTTTCCAGCTTTCTATATTTTAAAGCTTCCTTTGGGTATTTCTTTTGCCTCTTAATTTTTGGTCTTTAATCTTCTCCATCTGTCTAATTGCCGCTTCCTTAATGCTTGGAGTATTTTTTGAAATTCTTGTACTTAAGTCTTTAAGGTAAGCTGGATATCTCACCCAGCTTCAATGCTCTGTCCCTGGACCATTCTAGCACAAATCTTGCAGTCCAGGTGGTCCCAGCTTGTGACTAGCCAAAAATGGTTGTCGTTCCTGCTGCTGCTCAGGAGAGCTTGCTTCGGACCTAACGACCTAATTGCGAGTTCCTCATGGTCCATGAAGTGCCTCTTCTTTCTTCACCACCCCTATAAGGTGGCTTGGACCCTGTAAAGTCTCCCAACAGCAGTTGCTGGCTGAATTTCGCAGGGCTCAGTGGAGCCCGCTGTTTTCCAGCTGCTCTCACCACGACATCAACCGGAAGCCCCTAAATCCCTGTTGGGTTGTATCACAAGGCAAGCAACACTGATGAGTTCTAGCTTGTGTGTTGAGTACCAAATGAATTATGAGTACTGGGACAAAATGTTCACATCAAAATGAGTTGAGTACTAAATTTGATGAGCTTCAAAGCAGCTGAGTATCAAGTTGCCACTGTAACTTGATGCCAACTATATAGGGTTTTATATATTAACACCAGGACTTTAACTTGCACTTGGAAGCCTATTGGTACCCAAGATAGGGCCTTGGTACATGGATTGCTGGATTTTGAACCAATTGAAGCTTTCAAGTAATTTTTAAAAGTAGTTCTATGTAAGGCATGTTACAAGGGCTCAATTTAAGTCTGCTCATTCCTATCCCATTTAGATAAACTTTTACCGAGATGTGTGAGTGAGTGTGGGGGGTGGGGGGGATGGAGAAGCATCATCTAAAAGTGGCAAGTTTGAAAAACATTGGGTTATATTGCTGCCCTTTTATTTATTTCACTTTTTAAAAAAATGATAGTTTTGAACGGGTTATTTATTTTGCAATGCTTTGGGAGATTTAGCCAACTTTATCAGTGGAAAACCTAAGTTGTTAGAGTTTCTCTTGATGGTAAAGTATAGGATAAGAATTTTCTAACCCAGAACAATTTAAGTATCCTATTCCGAAGCACATGTATCATCACATATGATCTATAACATCTGTTTTCTTTTATTTGAGTGACTGAAATCATCCAAGATTGCCAGTAAAATAGCATCATTTCCTACCAATACCTGGCAAGACATAAATGAAAAAACTATTAATTTTAGCATACATTTCCTGCAAGCCACGCCTTTTAAAATGGAGGAAATGTCTCCTAAATCCTGGTCCACTTTTCTTCTGAAATCGATACATCACTGCTCTTTTCCTGTGGTGACTTCTCTGCCATAAAGCTGTTATAATCATAGGAAGACTTCCAGGGGGAAAATAAGTTTGCAAACTTAACATGGAATTTTGCTGATCTGGGGATTGAATTTTACTGCTTGCTTATGCTTGTTCTTGTTTACTTCAATTATATATTTGCCATCCCAAGTCATTGGGATATGGCAAGTTGTAAATTAATGAGTGGCTTGTGGCTGAGATTTTTAATTACGTTTTTTTTATACAGTGACCACGGAGATAAACTAAGACTCTCCTTGAATTCAAAGGTTGCTCATTTAGGTCCTTTGAGCAGATGGACTCTTCATTACATGGTAATTTATCACATCATTTGCAATGCTGTCATGTACTTGATTTGTAGGAAAAGACTGACCTTAGAGTCATTAATTCCAATAGTGGTACCCTCAGATGCCATGAAAATAGTCCAAATTGGTACAACACACTAGCAATTTGGGATAATTGCATTTCATATAAATGCTCTACAATCAAATGGAATCAAGGTGATGTGTCAATGGGTAGTGATAATACATGACTGCTCCCTTGCCCTACATTCTAATGTAGCTGTTAAAGTGTAAGACTAAGACAAGTTTCAAGTCCATATTTTGTCATGGAAGTTCACTGAGTGACTTTGGACCAGTATCTGTTTTTCAGATCAGCCTAGTTCACAGGATTATACAGTGATGAAGATGATTTTGCAGTAAGCAATCTGTGTGTGTGTGTGTGTGTGTGTGTGTGTGTGTGTGTGTGTGCGCGCGTGCGTGCGCACGCACGCGCAGATTATTATAGATGATAGATATATATAGATGACATATAGACAGACAGATGAGAGACAGATAGAAAAGGTAAAGGATGTGCATTTTACTTGCTGGTCATTATCAATTATAGGGGTAAAGTGGTCATATCCATTTCAAGGCCATTGAGCTAGGATTGTCCAAAGATATTTCTGTTATCGTGTGGCCTGCATGATGTCAGGAGGTCTGATATCTTCCCACCAAAGTGAAACCCATTTATCTATTTACATTTGTAGGCTTTTGAACTCTTAGATTGGGGCAAGGACAGGAGCTCACCCTGTCACGTATAATATAAGAAAGAGAGATAATCCGTTGATTATGTGTTGCTCAGATCCTTCAACAAGAAAACCAGGATTGTGTTGCCTATAATTGTCAAATAGAAACTTTGCTGGATTCTATTAGAGCTAATCCATCAATTGGTTCTAATAGTTCTCAATACCATGCTTCTATAAATGATATAAGCAGTGCAATATATAAGAATGAGCATAAGAGAAATAGCTGTAATAAATTATTTAAGAAAAGGGGAACACATCTGAGTAATAAATAGAATAAATGATCTAGAACAGCGATCCCAAATCTTTCTGGCTTGATGGCCTGGAGGGAGGAGAAGAGGGGGTGGTTCTGTGTGAGTGGTAGGTGTGTACAGTCGCATGTACAGTTCCATTTGCACAAATGGCGATTGCATGCATCCACCGCTTGCCCGAATGGAGGTACGTGCACTCACCCAGCACTCATATGGCCTGGTTCTGAATAGGCCAAGGCCCAGTAGTGGGCCAGAGCCCGGAGGTTGGGGACCTCTGATCTACAGTTGACTATATACCCTGTGTTAAATCATAGTAGGTTTATTTGGCGTTGATGCTCATTGGCAGTGACTGGAGTTTATAAACCATATATATGGTATAATATGCATGAATCCAGCCATAATTTAATCACCGCATAGGAATTAAGCAAACTAAAAGTTAGAATCATTTTTAAATCAGGTTATAATCCAATGTGACAAATTATTCATCCTGGGTAACTTTTAATGATTTGAAAGATTGCACCTCCACCAATGAAAAGACCCAGATTGGTTTCTTGGAGGTGGGGATTGGAAGTAAGTTTACTGTAGTTACTGAAGATAGACTTCTGGAAGAGTTGCAGAGAAATGGAGATGATTTTGCAAAAGTAGAGATGACGATCATGGCAAAGACCTAGGAATCAGATGAGTAAACAGGTTCCTTGGAATACGTCCAGATAAGGAGGGATAAAAGATCACTCAGCTGTGCTTCAGATTGACTGCTCCCCATGAGGAGATTATAGTACAGCAGTTTTATACGAGAACACGAGAAGATGGCAGGATCAGCCTTACTGGACAACAGTTCAGGTTTGAGACCTGAGAGTCTCAAGGGTAAGCTCCCTAGCTACACATACACACACACACACACACACACACACACACACACACACACATACAATTGCTACTGTTATGTTTTATGGATTTGCTTACAGATAAAAATGGAATTTGGGATAAAAAATATCTGGTTGTAAACTTATAATGAATGATGACTTATAAAACTTGTTAATACTTGTGATGAATGTTGGAAGTGTGTGTGTGTGTGTGTGTGTGTGTGTGTGTGTGTGTGTGTGTGTGTGTGTAGGTCTTTGGTTTTTTGGGTTTTCTCCCGTGTAAAATTGGAAGTGTCTTGGCGACGTTTCGACGAAGTCCACTAGCAGTTAAAAAGAAAGAAACAGCTGCAATCACACATTGGTCCCAGAAGCACGAAGCTGAAGCCTGAAGATGACGAATGAGACTTCGTCGAAACGTCGCCAAGACACTTCCAATTTTACGTGGGAGAAAACCCGAATAACCAAAGACCTACATACAAACACCCGCGAAAACCTCAGAATATATATATATATATGCGCAGGTTTTGGTATGTTCGGGTCTTTTCCCATGTAAGATTGGAAGTATTTAGGCAATGTTTCGATGAGATCTCACTCATCATCTTCAGGCTTTGGCTTTCAGATGATGAGTGAGATCTCATCGAAACGTTGCCTAAATACTTCCAATCTTACATGGGAAAAGACCCGAACATACCAAAAACTGCATACATATACCCGTGAAAACCTACGAATATATATATATGTATTAGAGTATAGATATTCAGAGTATAGATACTGAACATGATCTGTTCTTCTACATTCTAAGGCCAGTAGGAGTTTCAATGCAGATTTGTAGTGAAAAATCCATTATTTATAAGTCATGTATGCTACCTATCAGCCAGTGAAATTCATTTTTTTTACTACCAGTTCAGTGGGCATGGCTTGGTGAGTGTGGCAGGGGAAAAATACTGCAAATTCCCATTCCCTCCCCATTCCTGGAGGAAGGATATTGCAAAATCTCCATTCCCACCCCACTCTGCGGACAGTCAGAGGTGATATTTGCTGGTTCTTCAAACTACTCAAAATTTCCGCTACCAGTTCTCCAGAACCTGTCAGAACCTGCTGGATCTACTCCTGCTACCAGCCCTGCTTTGTGGCTTCCACAATTTCATCATAGAAATAGGACAATAGCCTATTAATTTTAATTAGTATCATTTTTCATGTATATTTTTAAAGGTATGACCCAGAACAAATGTATCATACCTATTTTTTCTTAATGGAAAAAAAATGGAAAAGCATCTCCTACCATAATTTGAAAAGAACCCAAAATGCAGTTCTTCCATGAAAAAATAAATAAAAAAACAATGGGAAAGGAAAATAATGATAGAGCCACTACTGATGTGCACCTTTGGTGCAATCCCAAGACATCTGGAGCACCACTTGAACACCATTGACACTGAAAAATCATCATCTGTCAATTGCAGTTTTATCTGGGACAGCTAACGTCCTGCAACAATATCTTTAATAGTATCAAACAGTATCTCTCTAGTCCAGGTCCTTTGGAAGCACTTGATAAGTGGATAAAAATGATAAATCCAGTCTAACCATCTGTGTGACTGTGAGGCAAACCATAATGATAATAAAACAAATTGAGAAAACACATATCTTCTACATGCAAAGATGATTTTCTGCATTAGAGTTAGTAACTGCCTTTTCAAGCATAAGTGATATTATCAAATTAATTACTGAAATATCAGTAAAATATAAGGAAAGCAATTGACACATTATGGTGTGTGTGTGTGTGTGTGTGTGTGTGTGTGTGTGTGTGTGTGTGTGTGTAGGGTGAATATTAATTGGCCTTATGGGAAAATGCCACTATCTGATTTCTACTGCCAAAAGAATGGATGAAGTATACCTCAAAGATGGCAAGCACATTATAAGACTGATGTACTCATGCAGACTGCTAAAATATCAAGGCAAAACAGCACAGAAGGCAAGGAATATGCATACGAAGCTTGCCAGTATTCCTCAATGGCTTTATTACAGAATGAATAGGTGTAATTTTAAGTGTGGATGCCAGTAGGAACTGTGAAGTTTTCTAATATTCTATATAGCCATTATAAAAACACTTCTGCTAAAAATATCCTTATAATGATCCTGTTTAGTGGTATGTATCTATCTACCTACCTCCTTACCTATCTACCTACCTATCATCCATCTATCTATCTATCTATCTATCTATCTATCTATCTATCTATCTATCTATCTATCTATCATCTATCTATCTACTTTGGCTGCCCAACTCCAGTGGACTCTGAACAGGAGATAAAACTAGCAAAAAGATAAGAATAACTAAAAACATTAAATCAGACATTAAGCCCAAACTAATGTAATAAGACAGTAAAATCAACAAAACAAAACAGGAGCCAACTGAACGAATAATAAACATCAGCTATAGACCTGGGACAAAAGACAGCTTTTCAAAACTTTCAGGAATTCTAGGAATAAGAATGACATTTTTATTTCTTGGAATGGGGAGATGATTCTCCAGAGGCTGAGGACAATAACATAGAAAGCATAGAAATATGTCCATATTTAATGGAAGGGACTGGAGAACACCCACTTTGCTGGGGTGGGATAGAAGGTACTGGGTAGATAGGAACATTGGAGAGAAGTGGCCCCTCAGACATCCAGTCCAGTGGTGGGTTGCTATCGGTTAGCCCCAGATCGGGTGAACCAGTAGCAGCAGTGGCAGGAGATTCCACCCATCCGCCCATCCGCCCATCCACCCAGACACTTCTGTGCATGCACAAAAGCATCATGCGTGCACATATGTGTACGTGAGCAAATCAATAGCGATGGGTTTTGAAACCCGCCCCTGATCCAGGTAATAGGTAATAACCAGCACCTTGAATTGCACCCAGAAGCTGACTGGCAGTCAGTGCAGCTCATGTAATGGGGGTAACATATGGGGACATCAAGAGATGCCCATTACTGCTTGCATTGTTGTGTTTTGAATCAGCAGTAGCTTCCAGATGGTCTTTAAGGATAGCCCATGTAGAGTTCATAGCAATAATCTAATCACTAATCACAGCACCAATCACTCAGTCTTTTAATCCCAAAAGATAAAGGGTGTCAACAAAAGAGATTTCTGTTTATTGCTTTTGTTTTCCTAGAGGTAAATTCTTTATTTGAAGATTAACATCTGGTCATTACAAAATGAAACTAGAGGGCTACATCTGCCCTGCTTCCAATTTATGGCATAGTATGATTACATTAATGATAATTTGTCTATTATTTTGACCTTATTTAAATAATGGCATTCTGTAGGTTTTTCTCACAATCCTGTCAAGGTGCTTTCTTGTCAGCTTTGAGTTAGAAGGAAAAAACATAAACATTAACTGCACTCCTCCCAAAGCTTATCTTTACCAATTGTTGCATTCTCCCACTATACTGACCAGTCAGCACATTAGCCCCCAATTGCACTACTGAATGTGAATGAGTGTGTGGGGAAGGAGGGGGGAGATTGAAATCCACAATTTATTTATCTTTTTAGACACAGTTTTTTTTATTATTTATTGCCATTTTCTTTCGAGAGAACCTTCAACAACTGTCATCTGGAACTCAACAAGATTACTTCAGTTCAATCTGGGACAGAAATGAAATAACATACAAAACAACTTTTTCCCCTCAAAAAAGTTGCCTGAGTAATTGGAAGAACTGATTTGAAATTCAAATCATTTATGCGCATGCAAAGAACCCCTTATTCCTATTCCACCTTAATGTATACATCACACACTTTCTCTACTCTGTAATTTTCCAGTATACAGCTAACATGTGAGTTATCCAGAGTATTTTAAGGGACAAACACTTTTTAAGAGTTTTGTTGTTGTTGTAATCAAATCAACAAACTTGGACCATGTCCTACATTTTATAAGGCACTTATTCTGTTTATCTGATGTAGTCTTAGAATACAATATCCTAACCCCTTCCAGTGGCTGGCTGAACAGAATCAGAATAGCCCAGGAATACTGTTTTATTGATATATCCTGCAAAAAGCTCTGTAGAGATATTGCCAGGGATACTTTTCTGTTTATCTAGGCTCTGCGCATGCACAAGATGGCGGCTCGCTAGAAGATCAGAGCCGACGACGGGTTGTTCTGCGGTGGATGGCGGCATCCTGGCGGCAAGCCGAGCTGCTTGCCCCCCCCCCCCGGCCTGCTGTACCATCTCCTCAGCAGCCGTGGGAGAGGTCTGCGGACCTTCTCGGACTCATGGCTGCTGAGAACGAGGCCGGAAGGCGAGGGCGAGCGGCGGACAGTGGCCATTTTCCTGGGTGTGAGGTGAGGCCGCGGCTCGTCGTTTGCTGGTGAAAGGCGAGCCCGTGGCTTGTTCCTCTTCTTCTTCCCGCAATGGAACATCTCCGGTGTTCCGACCTTCCCCCCGGCCTTATTTTGAGCGGTGATGGGGGTGAAGGGTTGTTTCCGGTTCTCCTATCACCCTCCCTGCCTGAGACTCTCTTCCAGGATGTTATGTTCCGCTCCTCACCGTGTTTGGGATCTGCGGCATTTTACAACGTGCCGGCCCTCCTTGGAGGTGCCTGGCCTGGCTCTTGGAAAAGGCCTGGCCCTGTGGAGTGGTCAGGCCTTTGGACAGGACCTGGATTTTTTTGGAGCGAGGGGCTTGCCTGGAGAGGTTTTAGCCTTGGACCATCTTGGCGGAGGGCAGTTGTGTGGTGGGCGTCAGAGGCGTCCTGGCATACTTTGGCCTGCCTCTTCCCATTATTACAATGTGCAATGTCATTAGCACTTTACATGGCCTTTTGGGACTCTTTGGCCATGATTGTTCCCTTGGACTGCTGTGGAAGATGTCTGGAGACCGGTTTGTGATCTGCTGGGGGACTTATCCAGAAACAACTGTGGACACTGATGACAGTGATAGTAGAGCCACCTACCTCATTTTTAAGGATTTTAGGACTGAGCTATGGGCGGATTAGCAGTATATCCTGGAATTATTAAGATCTTTGGACCAGGACTTTATTGTGGACTTGTTGCCATAAATGCTATCTGCCTATTTTCTTCCATCTTTATTTCTGTCATCATAAGCCAGCCACCATTTGAAGAGTCATCAGATAATGGATATCCATTTGAGAAACTGTTGTGTAATATTCTGCCATCCTGGGACAGTATCACCTCTCGTCAACTTCTATCTTCTATCTTATCTTATTTATGCGATATTCGGTACAGGAACTCTTGCATCTGCGAGGTGCCCCTGCCTCGCAGGAATGGCCTGCCTCATTACCGAGGGCCGGCCTCAATGACAAGTCTTGGGACCCACAGAGGTGGCATGCGTCGAGGAAGAGCCTTTGGGGTTTTTTAGATAGGGAATTTTTAAGGGGTGGGAGGGTAAGGGCGGGTGCTGGGGGTAGCCTGTCAGGGGGGCAGTTCCTGCGTGTGCTCGCGGTGTCCATTTAACAGGTTCGAAGGTTATGGGGGAGGATTGCGTTCCTTCTGGTGAGGGTGGTCCTATTTGTACGGTAAGTGGGAGGGGCAGATATGGCGGAAGTGAGGGCTTTCATCGTTTTTTGGGGGCGTGTGCTCGATGTTTGAAGGCGATCATGCACCCCGATCCCTCAGACTTCTCCCATTCCCCGGATGGTCAAGACCCTCAGAGCCTGGGCCTCCGACTGATGTTGTGCAACGCATGGTCCATGGTTAACAAGGCCCCCTTAATATATGATCTTATCCAGGGGGGTTCCGCAGACCTTATGGGCGTTACGGAAACTTGATTGGGCACAGAAGGGGGTGCCCCATGTTGAAATGTGCCCACCGGGTTTCTGAGCATTCCATCAGCCGAGGGCCCAGGGTAGGGGTGGGGGGGTGGCGGTTGTTATTAAGGAGAGTCTAGAGCCGAGGGAGACCACTGTACCTCAGATTGCCGGCTGTGAATCCCTCTTTGTGAGGTGGGGTCATAGGTGTCAGATGGGCTTGTTTTTCACGTACCTGGCTCCTTGCTGTGTGACAGCAGCCCTGCCCGAGCTCCTGGAGGTGCTTGCTGGAGTGGCAGTTGAGACCCCCAGACTTATGGTCATGGGGGACTTTAACTTGCCATCAACCGGCATGTCATCGACAGCAGCTCGGGAGTTCATGATGGCCTTGGACCTGACTCAAGTAGTTGATGGCCCTACTCACATTGGGGGAGGCACGCTGGACCTGATTTTTATCTCTGGTCAGTGGTTGAAGGATCTGGACTTGAGGGATTTAGTCACTGAACCTTTGTCATGATCAGATCACTCCCTCCTTCGCCTGGACTTTCTGACCACCACTCAACACCACAGGGAGACGGAACCAAAACGTTGGTTCCGTCCCAGGCGCCTGATGGACCCAGAGAGGTTCCGGATGGAGCTTGGGCCGTTTCCTGAGGTCTGGCTCACGGCATGGCTGAGGAACTAGTCGCGGCTTGGGAACTGGCCGCGGCTGGGACTTTAGACTGTGTCGTGCCTTTGCGGCCTCTGACCTGGCGTAGGTCTCAACCAGCTCCTTGGTTCTCCGAGGAGCTGAGGGAGATGAAACGCCGGAGAAGACGCCTAGAGAGTTCTTGGAGGTCCAGTCGTTCGGAGGTTGATCGGACACTAGTTAGGTCATATAATAGGACCTACCTAGTGGCATTGAGGGAAGCGAGACATTGTTACGTCTCCTCCCTCATTGCGTCGGCAGATAACCGCCCGGCCGCCCTGTTTCGGGTGACTCACTCTCTCCTTCAACAGGGGGAGCGGGATGACCTGTTACAGGGACATGCCAAGGAGTTTAGTGGTTATCTATACGATAAAATCGTTCAGCTTCGGGATGATCTGGATCAAAATTGGGTGGATCCAGGTGAGATGTCGGAGAGCTGTCTTGTTGAGACTGTTTGGGATGAGTTTGACCCTGTGGCTCCCGAGGACATGGACAGGTTGCTGGGGAGGTTGAATGCCACCACATGTTTACTGGACCTGTGCCCCTCCTGGTTGGTACTGGCCACGCAAGAGGTGACACGAGGCTGGCTCCAGGGGATTACAAATGCTTCTTTGTTGGAGGGGATCTTTCCGGCTGCCTTGAAAGAGGTGGTGGTGAGACCTCTCCTCAAGAAACCTTCCCTGGACCCAGCTATATTAGGTAATTATCATCCAGTCTCCAACCTTCGCTTTGTGGCGAAGGTTGTAGAGAGTGTGGTGGCATGTCAATTACCCCGGTACCTGGATGAAACTGTCTATCTAGACCCGTTCCAGTCCGGCTTTCGGCCTGGTTAGAGCACTGAGACGGCTTTGGTCACGTTGGTTGATGATCTCTGGAGGGCCAGGGATAGGGGTTATTCCTCTGCCTTGGTCCTATTAGACCTCTCAGCGGCTTTTGATACCATCGACCATGGTATCTTGCTGCACCGGTTGGAGGGATTGGGAGTGGGAGGCACCGTTTATTGGTGGTTCTCCTCCTATCTCTCTGATCGGTCGCAGACGGTGTTGACAGGAGGGCAGAGGTCGACCCCGAGGCGCCTCACTTGTGGGGTACCGCAGAGGTCGATTCTCTCGCCCCTCCTGTTGAACATCTATATGAAGCCGCTGGGTGAGATCATCAGTGGTTTCACTGTACGCTGATGACACTCAGCTGTACTTTTCCACACCGGGCCACCCCAACGAAGCTATCGAAGTGCTGTCCCGGTGTCTGGAGGCCGTACAGGTCTGGATGTGGAGAAACAGGCTCAAGCTCAACCCCTCCAAGACAGAGTGGCTGTGGATGCCGGCACCCCGGTACAGTCAGCTGCAGCCACGGCTGACTGTTGGGGTGAGTCATTGGCCCCAATGGAGAGGCTGCGCAACTCGGGCATTCTCCTGGATGGATGGCTGTCTTTTGAAGACCATTTGATGGCTGTCTCCAGGAGAGCTTTTTACCAGGTTCGCCTGGTTCGCCAGTTGCGCCCCTTTCTAGACCGGTATGCCCTATGCACGGTCACTCATGCTCTCGTGACATCTCGTCTGGATTACTCCAATGTTCTCTACATGGGGCTCCCCTTGAAGAGCACCCGGAGGCTCCAGTTGGTCCAGAATGCGGCTGCGCAGGTGATAGAGGGAGCCCCTTGTGGCTCCCATGTGATACCTCTCCTACGCAGATTGCACTGGCTACCTGTGGCCTTTCGGGTGCGCTTCAAGGTTTTGGTAACTATCTTCAAAGCGTTCCATGGCATAGGGCTGGGTTACTTATGGGACCATCTGCTGCCACCGATTGCCTCCCACCGACCCGTGCGCTCTCACAGGGAGGGACTCCTCAGGGTGCCGTCAGCCAGGCAGTGCCGACTGGCGACACCCAGGGGAAGGGCCTTTTCTGTGGGGGCTCCCACCCTCTGGAACGAACTTCCCCCAGGACTTCACCAAATTCCTGACCTTCGAACCTTTCGCCGCGAGCTTAAGACACATCTATTTATTTGCGCAGGACTGGACTAGAATTTTAAATTTTAAATTTTGTTTTAACGGGGTTTTATTATCTTATTGTAATTTTTATTATTCGGCCTTATTTAATAAGTTTTTTAATTGGTGTTTTATTTTGTATTTATATGTATGTTTTATTAGGCTGTAAACCGCCCTGAGTCCCTCGGGAGATAGGGCGGTATAAAAATGTGATTAAATAAATAAATAAATAATAAATTTATTACTAAATTTGCATGCTGCCTACCCAGTGGTGGGATTCAAGTAATTTAACAACCGGTTCTCTGCCCTAATGATTTCTTCCAACAACCACTTTGCCATACCACTCAGAAAGTTAACAACCGGTTCTCCCGAAGTGGTGCGAACTGGCTGAATCCCATCACTGTGCCTCACTATTGGGTGAGGTAGGTATCTGAGTGGCTTACACCATTATTAAATATTAAAATGTTAAAAAAAACAAGAGCATTAAAAGTTAACAAAAACTGGGCAAAATAGAAACCAATACATAAATGGGGTGGAAGTGGGATCTTCTGAATCTACTAATTCCCCCTCCTCCATGATATTCCCAAATCATTAAGCAAGTCAACTTTTCAGTTATTTCTGCTGTTGATATTCATGAAAAGGAGTATTTAAGTAAAGGCTGCAATGGGTCAAGATGCCCCCTGCCATCAGTCATGGCCAGTCAACCTTGTGGGTGATTTGCAGGGTGTTCTCAAAATTATCATTTTATTATAATTTAATATAAGAAATATATACAGAGACTAATTAAATTAACGTGTTCAACTAACTATAATTGAATTGAATTGAACTTAGAAGTTGTTCAACCCCACCTACTTTTGGAACTGTGCTGCTCAGCAAATTATTTTTAATACACAATCAGTCTCACTTTTATTTTCCCAGAAATAAACTAATAGCAATGAAGATCCACTAAGGGGAAAAACATGAAAAGGCATCCCTTCTTCCCTTCCTGTATTGGAAAGAATTGCCAAACATGGAATATAGCAGATCTTGTCTTTTGATATCTTATCACTTATCACTGTTTTCTTAATGGCATCATTTGGTTGGCACAAATTAAGTGGGCATTTTCTATCCACCGCTGCATGATCACATTCAGAAAACTAAATGCTGATAGTTTTTCAACCACTTAGCTATTAAAAGGACAAGAAACCTGCCAGTAAGGAAAAGGGTGGCAGCTGCATTGTTGATAAATGGGATCATACCTACAGGAAACTTCTTCACTAGACCTCTATAGATTTAGCAGTCAGAGAAAGCTTTAATGGTTGCAAACGGGCTCTTGAGAAATCATACATCTATTATTAATATCAGTCAAAAACAAAGTGCAGCTGAGGACAGTTGAAAAACTATGGTAAGGAAGGCAAAGTATCTGTTTGGTTTGAAACCACACATAATATTACTTTTTATAAAGTATATTTACAGTATCTAATTCTAAAGCTCATGAGTAGGCAGGGACAAAATTGAATATCAGCATATATTTAAAACAGTTGCTGGATCAGATAAATATCCATCTCTTCCCTAGGAAACCTGAGGCTATTTACCAGTTGCTATTATACAACAGGAATTCCCCAAAGGAGTTTAATAGTTTAGCCAGACTCTAATACTAATTGTTCCAGGTTCACAACTTACTTATTCTATTGAATCACTACAGAGAATTCTATTACTTTCTGTACATGAATGCCCGATTCTGGCTTTTCTCCCATGCAGTTGTTAATTTAGATCCTTAACCCTTCCTGATACACACTCTTGTTTGAATATGTGCATTTAACATATCTCTGAACAACTTTTGATTGCCTGAATACAACCTTTAACATATCTCTGAACTGCTGAAGATAGATCCAGGGTGCAATGTGTAAGACTAAGCTACAAACTGGGTGGAGCTATATCATCCCTGCAGGAGGGCCAAGATTTATCCAGGACAGTCAGAGATGTCCAGAAGCTGTAATTAGCAGGGCTTAGAAACTGCTTGGGGACACAGTTTGCCTATCCAGGTTTGACTGTAATTACAGAGGAGATTTCATACGATATGGGCTGGTCAAATAAATGGATATTAATGGCATATTTGAAGGATTCATTTAAATAATCTGACTAAGAAAAACAAAACAATTGTGCATTATTGTGATGGTATGTGGGAATGACCTTGAAAGCAGGAAGAAGACCAGTTGCCAAGGCTGCAGGTCTTCCTCCTTTTTTCCCAAGGTCATTCCCACATACCATCACCATATCATCACAATTATGCTTCTAAGTAGATGTAAGATTATTGTTTTAGTAAAATGTGAGATTTAATAATCTGAGTTTGCTCAGCCTTAAAATAATATTTTAAGATTACAACTCAGGTAAAATAAATATTTCAATAAACTCCATGCATGTGAATAGAAAATTCTTGATTTTTTTTCTTTTATCCACCAGTTCATTAATTAGTCAAAAACACATCCTTATTACTATCAGATGTACAGCAAACCCAAGTGTATAAATGAATGGTTTGTTCCAATATCTTCACTTAAACGATTAAAAGGTTATTGGGTTAAAAATAACAAGATTTAAAGCCATCATTTTTTTGCAAATCTGGTGTAAAGATGCATAGTTCATGCACATACATTTAATCAATATCTTCATTGCCATAGCTTGATTGCTGCATCTATGTAACTAGTTTTGTAATGCTATCTTGCGTTTAATCTGCTGGATTTTAAAATGATAACAGCAGAACTTAATGAGCAGTAAATTGATATTTGTCTAAATAGCTAATTAATGTACTGTATTTTTCAGAGCATAAAAGACACCTTTCCCCTCCCTAAAAGGCGGTGAAAATTTAGGTGCATCTTATACACTGAATGTAGCCCTGCCCACCCGCTGGCCCCCATCTTTTGGCCTCTGCCTCCCAGCAATTTACCTTCTTGCAGAAAGCAGCAAGAAGAAACAGCCCACTTCAGCTTCAGTTACAGCCTAATTAGCACAAGTTGATTGTCTGTTGGATCGGCCTCCCGACTCTCAGCTGTTTTAGGCTGCAGGAATTGCCATGTCCTATTGCTGTGCAGGCCTCTGCTGCTTGCTGCAAGGAGGTAAATTGCTGGGAGCAGATTTTTTTTCTTGTGCTAATCAAGCTTTGCTGAAAACGAAAATGAAAGTAAAGTAGGCTATATGCTGCTTGCTGCAATGAGGCAAAATTGATGGGAGGGAGAGGCAGGTTTCTTTTTCTTGTTTTCCTCACCCAAAAAGATAGATGCGTCTTACAGTCTGGAGTATTTTATACTCCAAAAAATACAGTAATTAAAAAAACCTGCAAAAATGCAATTTAGTTTATTGGTTTAAATATGAAAACAAACCTAGTTGGGTTGGAGTTACTATTTACATAATATGTGTAATGTTACCAGAATTTTTTTAACATTTCTACACAATTTCAATGTGTTTTTGAATCATATAATGCAAGTATAATTTCTTCTATTCTATAATCCATTTTTACATTTTTAAAACAAAGCAAAAGTATATAAAATGTACAACTTCTTTGGGTGGTTAGGTATAAGTTTGAACCATGCTGATTATGAATTACAGATAATATAAAAAATAAATATATGGCCAAGTGTCAGGCCTCAGCCCAAAAATGACACAGTGAGGCCCAATTGAGACCAGTTCTTTATTTGATTACCCCTAATAGACAGAATCTTGCTAACTTTATTAAAGCTATAATCTTCTAACTTAATAGATATGTCCTGGCAGGTTCTATGCTGTGGATTCTCTAAACCTCTTCCTCTATCCTCAGTTCAGTTCAAGGCTGTGAAGAAGATACCTGCCTCTCCCTCTCCAGGTGCAACTCTTAATTTTAATTTTGAGTTTAAAAAAACCTGCTGAATTTTTCTGTTCTTTCAGAAATCATGGGACCTTCAGGAAATCCTATTCCAAACAGTAAAGCAACTCTATGGTTCAGTATTTAATTTTCATGTGACTTACATATAAGTCTTTAGGCAAGCAACTGTCAATGAATATGAGTAAACCTGTGCCACTGTGGATCTGCTTTATAACATGATGCTGGTTAGCTTGTCAGTGAGCTGTTTAATCAGAGCTGTTTAAGAAGGTAAGGTCTTAGGAAGGTTTAGGAAGGAAGTGCCGGAATAGATTCTGAGGTCATCTAAAGCTCATCTGAAGATACAAAGGTGAATCTCCTCTGCAGATAGAATGTCTGAACACCTGGCAGTCTGCCAAAGTATTTGTTTAGCTAGCAGGAGTGAACAGAATAGAGATCTTTCTATTTAAGGAATTGCTCAAATTGTGATTGTGTTTTCATATACTATCATTAACGTGATGTGCAAAGGTAATCAAAGTTTCTGTTATCTTTTTAGTTTTTGGTAATATCAATTATGATATTTTCTATCTTATTATAAAATATCTTTAATCTCTAGCTAGTACAGGCCAAGAAATGTCAATATTTCATGACTTGGCAAGGAATAGCTATTTCCCCATTTCATCTGGATACTTTGGGACTTTTGGGGAAAACCTGGATAATCCCACTAGAACTCATAGCAATGCAAAATTATTATATTTATTTTTGACACAAATGTACATTTATAAAAATAATGTCTGCATTTATTTTGTTGTATTCAATTCTATTTTTCTTTTAGATAGTTTACTGGCTTGGTAATTGGGACTAAGCAGCACTGGAAAAAACCAGGCACAATATATATTAACAGGAGCTAATCAAAGTATTTTAGCATCTGGGGCAAAAAAAACACACCTTTCAGCTAAAGAGGCATAGTTATTATGTATCATCAAAATAAATGACAAATTATTTTGCTTTTGTTTTCCCTACTGGCCATCTCTATAAGAGCTATATGGGCCTAAGCATTAAAAAAATACAATTGTGCCTGATTTTGCTTAGCACAGTGGTTAACAAATTTGATTTTTGTATCTTAAATAGAGTAACTTCAGGTGACAGGCCAGGGAAATTTACTTTCTGGACAGGTCCCAAAATGAATACAATGGAGTTGGTAAGGATATGAAAACTTAAAGCCAAATGGATAAAATTTCACTGTTTAGCAGAAACAAAGTCTGCTCAGATCATGTAAGTTGGTCAGCAAAATTGAGCTTGCCTTTGGAAGATCTTCTATATATCATCCAGTTAAAACAGCCAAATTGAGATGATCTCAAGTTTCCTTGATGAAACAACATTAGACTTTATGAGTAAATGATCCATCCTGTAAACAGCCAATGTTGTCTTCCCAATGTAGCCAGATATAATATATAACAAAGTAATCAATATATAGTAAATAGTGATTCTAAAAGGAATGTCAAAATGCAAAATACATCACTACAGTCATATTCATAATTGTCATAGGGTGATTCATTTACGTACTTCATATTCAACAGTTCTGCTTCATTATCAGTTCCTGATGGGCATCAAAAAGAGTTGTTCATGCATCTTGGGTCCAAATCAATGGTGGGTTGCTACCGGTTCTCCCCAGTTCGGGCAAGCCAGCAGCAGAGATGTTTAGGTTCGTTTTGACTGTCAGTTGGGCCCTCCTGGCCACCCCTGCGCTATACTTACCTATATTCATTTGTTTTTAGCCCAGCTGATAGGCGCGACAGAGCAGATTGCTGTGCCTCAGCTGTTTTGAAATTCAATGTGCTTATGCGAAGCGGAGTTAACACTGGTTGAAACCCACCACTGGTCCAAATGATAGCAGCAGTATGTGACTGAGATTATGCCAAATTCTACACATTTGCTACTCATGTTCTGAATGATCCACCCTTTTGACTGGAATGTTATATTTCAGCAGTCATTTTGAAGTCCCATTTTTTTATATATAGAGGGCAGGGTTCCAATCCTGAGCTGGATATAAAGTAAGCTTTTGATTGAGGGCCACTGCTATTGTTGTAGAGGTCCACACAAATTAAAACCTGAAAAAGCACAAGGCAAGCCTTAAAGAGCTGATATAAAAGTGTGGTAAATGATAGGTGCGATTCCTATATTGATAAATAATTCTTCTGACTGAGAGGAGATATAATATAGCAGATCATCTCTCAAATGTGGTGCTGAGTAGCAAGGCAGTTAAACAAGTGTATATCCTGACTGTATTATAATTCATTTATTATATTAACACAAGAGTGGGGCACTTAAATGAAGAACATCATTTCCCACAGTTAACAGGTGAATATTTATATTGCTTTATGCAGAAGATATGGAAATCCTTTTGCAGATCTCAGATTACAAAGGCCTTGAAGATACTACTTTTGGATTCCAAATCAATTATGAGAAAACTAAAACCATGTGCTTTATTTTAAAAAAAGTTGGCACTTTCCATAAATCTTCCCTAATAAATACATTGCTTTTCAAATTTTCAAATGTCAGTGAACTCTCTTCTTTCTTTTGTCTCATTAGAGTTGTGAACTCTAATCCAAACACTTGTAACTATTTGAGGCCAAATTATTTGCCCATCTTTTATATGGGGATGTTACAATCCAGAGTCAATTGCACCAAACTAAACAAACAAAAATTAAGACTGACTAAAAATTTTCAACCCCAACATCTAAAATTTTTTATCTTGTTCAATTAAGTCTAACCCAAGTAGAAAAAATAAATTGGAAAAATTCAGAATTTTGAGTTTTCATCACATTGCTGACATGGGCAAGAACTATGACAGCTTTTATAAAAAGAAACCTTATGTAGAATAGCATTGTGGGAAGCAACCCTCCTCCTAGAAATATTTTGAGGAATATTAAAAAAGGCAAAATATTATATTTCCCCAAATGAGAAATGGAGAAACATGTTTTTTTAGAGGCAGGAAGCAGACTCGGTCTTTCTTAATAGCACCCAGCAGATATTTTTGCCCATTAAGAAAGATTGGGCCAGCCTATTCAGAAAGCAGCCCCAGAAAGCAGCCAAGCAGAAACTGAGGAGGCCACCTTTTAGAAATGCAGATTTGATAATCCATTCAAAACAAGATATTTTGAAACAAAGGCAGAATTGTAGGATTAGAAGCAGCCCAGAGCACGTCCAAAGCCTCTTCATTGCACCACCCCCAGAGCAGTCCAAACTTCAACCAAATTAGCTTAGACAAGCACCTAGGATTGCCTTTTCCTCTTTTGCCTATACAGCCAGCTATGACCCCTACATGACCTCATAGGAATCTGACAACAGTCAATAGAATATTAGATGACATATTCTTCTACAGGAACAGAAAGCTCAAATACAAAGCCCAAAGAAGGTATAACCCCCTCCTCACTCTCAACTTCATTTTATTAGCTGCACCAGAACCATGAATGCTGGTTTTCTGTTCATCATTAAACCATCTTTCCAATCAGCCTCCATGTTTCCAATGTCTTTCTCCCAGCTTGGAACTGAACCACGTGGATATTTCTTCCAACATCATATAACTAATGCTGCTTGGAATACTATTGGCACATAATAAGATATCTTTCAAACCGGTTCACCAGTTAATAATGTCTGGAGCCTTTACATTTTTCTGCGTTACATTATACCATATAGGAGGGCAGGTTTCAGAAATCACTCCCCCCACCACTGTCCCTGTCCCCCAGAATAGATTTGTCCCTGTCTGTCTAGGAACACTGACTTACTATAAGTTCTATAGAGATGGATTTCTGGAGAAGAATGGTGGATTGATGGCAGCATTGCAAAAAGCATAGCTGACAATCACAGTGGAAGAAAGAGCCCGTGAGTAGATCAGCTCTTCAATAATCTCTTTCCAGACAAGGAGGAAATCACCCATAAATTCTCCAGACAATGGGTCTCCAATATAATCTTTAGAACTGAGCTGATCATTTTGCTCAAACTGTGGTCAGAACCTTTAAAAGAACAATAAATTTGCATACTTCTTTTTCTAATCACTTTTAGAAATTAACGATTTTTCAGCTATTAGGAATCTTTGGATGGACATGTTTTATAGCACTGGATAAGTTTTCTTCTATCCTTAATGAAATAACTTTTAAATCCAAATTTAAGAACTTATTTTTCTTTATTGACCAGCAAATAACCAGACTCAGACTCAACTTATAATTAGAGAATGAAGCAACATATTTTAACACTGAACATTTTGAAGGATTTTTTTAAACAATGGAGCCAGTTTGTGCAGCACATCTCATATACTCCCTCCCTTCTTTGCACATTCGCTCACACCTTCCCAACATGATCCAACCTTTTGCATCCCTTCACATTCCTGCACATTCTCCCCAATATATGTTGAATTTCTTATGCACCTTCTTGTACCACTGAACATCCTTGCGCACCCACCTCTCCCCT
Source organism: Ahaetulla prasina (assembly GCF_028640845.1). Taxonomy (NCBI): domain Eukaryota; kingdom Metazoa; phylum Chordata; class Lepidosauria; order Squamata; family Colubridae; genus Ahaetulla; species Ahaetulla prasina. The sequence continues at coordinate 99,523,866 of NC_080542.1, forward strand.
CTCCACACCATACCATGCTCCAACAGTTCTCTCTCCCTTCCCTGGGACTTGAATCTTCCTGCTGGCTTGTCCACTGATTTTGGTTATGGGAAGTTGACCTGGATTTACTTCAACAATAGCAACTGGTAGTGCAGGGATTGTTGTCACTAAGCAACATGGTAGCATTTTGTGAGTGCCCTGCTTAGTGATGAACATTCTGGTGCCAACTGCCATTGTAAGTTGAGGGCTGCTTGTATGTTGTTAGCCTTAAGAGGTTTTGATTCATACAAAGTTTCTTCAAATTACTGCAATTTTTTATTACACTATTTTTTGGCATTGTAACAATTACCATAAATTTTCAGAAAATGCATGGAGCAATTATACTGTTCTAATAAATACCTGTTTGCTCAGAACTCTCCTCACGCCCACTCAATTATTCTTTTCCTTGAATAATTTATTCAGTTTCTCCACATTAAAGACTTAAAAAAAGACCAATATAATTATTTAAACTGAAATTGGCCACCTCGAATGTTTCTATCCTTTCCCACATTTCCCACATTTAATTAGAAAAGCTTAGTTCTACTGTACATTTAATTTAGAACTATGAACATAACACAACTGAAACAGGAATTCTCAGGAATAATCGGAGAGATAATTCTGGGAGCTGAAATGAAAGGTGCCCAGGTTCAGTAATATTGTGTATTTTACAAGAAAATAACAATATAAAGATACCCAACTAAGGTTTCTAACATGTTCTCCATAATTTTCAGACATGCATGGCCAAAACTCAACTAGCTCCAATAGATCAAGTTGCATAATAGAGAATACTGATGTAGAGTGATAAAGCTATAAAATAAAAAGTATTGGGAAGAAGGAGCTAGAAGAAATTTTGAAGCAGACCTATTTAAACAGCTTATGGGTAATGTAATGTAGTTGAAGAAATATATCAATATTACAAGCATCAGTTCCACAAACCTTTAGAGGAAGATCTTAAAACCAATTATTCAGAACATGGAACAATACAATAGATTGGAAAGCTTATAAAATATTATCAGGACACCTCCATATTATAATCTTAAGCTCTTCCTATCCTGTCATCTTCCTATGCTTTTTTGACTCTAAGTGACTTAAGAAAATTCTATTTGTATTGTAATATTCTGGAAGCAATTGGCCACATGTTCAGTCTGAACTACTGACTACTATAACTTCCATTAGACAATTTCATTGCTATATCACTATTTCACTTCCCAACTTTCTATGGATAGGTTTTACTGGCTATTTGGTTTGGTTTTCTAATCTTGCCCGTGGTTACTACAAATACTGTGGCATTGAAGTACCATATTTTTTTGGACTATAAGATGAACGTTAGCTTTAGAGGAAGTAAACAAGAAAAAAAAATCTGCTTCTGCCTCCCAGCATCCATCCGGTATTCATCTGGCTAACGTCTTTGCAGCAGACAACAAGCCACCTGGTCAGCTTCAGCACATTATCACAGCCCCAGCATGTGGCTCATCAGGGCTATGCTCTGTTGTGCAGACCACCGGTCAACTGAGCTGAGCTGCTGCCACCAGGGAATGCCTTTGCTGTCAAGCAGCTGATTGGTAATTGGATTTGCCTACCAGAAGCTGTTCTAGGCAGTGGGGATGCCATCGTCCATTCGCTGCTGCCCATTTGCCACTGCTGGCACCACCCATTCACTGCCGCCATGGCCCGTTCGCTGCCGGCATGCTCCATTTGCTGCCACCGCCTGCTTGCCATGTCCCATTCACGACCACCACCTGTTTGCCATGGCTTGTTCACTGCCACCGCCCATTTGCTGCCACCACCTCCCATTCACTGCTGCCCATTCGCCGCTGCTGCCTGTTCACCACAGCTCATTCGCTGCAGCCCATCTGCTGCAGCCATTTGCCACAGCCCTTTCACTGCAGCCCATTCACCACACGGCAAATGGGTGGTTGTGAACGAGCGGTGGCAGTGATCCCCGCTGCCTAGAACAGCTGATCAGTACCGCATCAATCCCCCTCCCACCTCCCACCGCAATATTAATTCTATAAGATGCACAGACATTTCTTTCCACTGTTGGTGAGGAGAAAGTGCATCTTATAGTTGCACTTAAAATACAGTAATCTACTTCTTTAGTTATAACATTTGCTTGACATGCAGCAAATAGGTTCAGTGCTTTTTGGGGACAAGTTCAGTGATGCTCTATTTTGTAGTGTTTGCCTTCAACTGAGGTAGAAGGGTTTCATCCTTCTTGCAAACCGTTCAGCTCAATAAGTTCTGCAAAAAAATTAACATTGCATTAACCTGTGCTAGCTAAAAAAGACAAAAAGGGAACTGAAGAAAAAGAAAACAATCTCCACAGAGCAGGAAAGTGGTAAAATTAGGAAAAGAAAAATAGCATTTTTTCAAAAAACCAGGGTTTTTAAAATTAAGAAATCAGTATTTTTTTTAAAAAAAGTTTCAACGAACAAACTATAAAAAAAACTTGAGCAGGCATCACAAATGCCAAGCAAGAAAAGACAGGTGAAGGCTGTATTGGCAGGTGGGGACAAGTTCATGATAATATCTATTTCTGCCCTTCAGAAATGGTTGATGGCCTAGACTCAGGTTTTAGAGAATTACTGGGTTGTCATCATTTCAAATAAAGAATTCGGATTTAGGTCTTTGCCAACTATTTTATTCTAATACTTGTGATTTAAAATCGATGCTGGCCTTGAACATGTGCCTGCCCCATTTATTTATATTTTCCAAGAGAGAAAATGGACAAAACAGTTTCTTAAAAAGAGAACTATATTTTGAAAGATCTCTTTTTAACATTTACTCATTGTCAAGAGACCAGGTTTTTAAATATTTAAAGAGGGTGACAGAGTTCACCTTAAAATCAGTAAAAATCAAACCCCAGGACACTACTATTCTACAGCCTGACCAGAATTAACTTTCAGACAATACCTATCTCAGAAGTGGGGGAATAGTTTGAATTCATTTTTAACATTTTTGGAAATTGCCCCTCCCTTTTTTTCATGAGCTCTTCGCAGCTCTACCCATTTCTTCTTTTAACACATTGTATCTCAAAATTAAGGCACATAATGTTGCTTGAAATTCAGCCTTCATTTTGCCAATAAAGCATGAAAATATAAATGCAGAACTGCTATGAAAATTACCTGACTTTATGCCAAGCTTCTTTTCTGCTTTAGTACAATCACAACTACATTTTCCAAGCACACCAAACAAGGGTGTGTCTTTCTGCTCCTGTGACAAGAAATGAATAAGCTTCTATAAAATCTGACAAAACAAGAAACACTAATTTGTTTTCACACCTCATTTAGCCTCTGGAAACTTAAGTTTGTGTTGTTTAGACAATTCTATGCAGAGCCATCTGCTGGTATTCAAAAGAAAAAACAGATCCAAATCAAACTTAATTGAAAGGAAGCACATAGTTTTCCTTCTTCTTTCCTTATGCTAGTTTCTGCAAAATTTTGACCCTGTCTAATTCAAATTGGAGTCCATTTTCTCCCTTTCCTCCCCCTTTTGTAATTAATTTTTCTCTTGTATAAACATCCTGTTTGATAATGTCATGTTTGGGAGTGCTTAGGAGGAAGTTAAACATCAGGATCTGTAATATTTCATAACTAAACCCAGAAGGGAAGCCAAGGAAAGAGACTCTCCAGATGGTGGAAGATAAAATCAATATGTATTTAGACCACATGATATGGTGGTCTAACCCCAGCACAAAATAGTTGAGATCTCACATGTCTATCAAGTCTCTGCTCTACTTCCTTGAAGAATTATAATCAGCTAAAGCTTGAAGTATATCTACCATGTTAAGGTTATGCAGTCTGGTGCTTTCCAAGTGTTCCAAATAAAACTCCCATAAACTTTGTAAATGATGGTGATGGCAGAGGTTAATAGGAATTTAGGGCTAAAACCTTGTTAGTTGTTTACTTGTGCCTGGCGTAAAGAAGTCATACCATTTACTGTCTCACTAGAGAATTACATTCAGCGAGTTCTGATCTTTCACTGTGTTCATTTTTACTCTGGTTTGTAGCTCCTGACTGTAATAATTTGTTAAATAAGCTATTATCACAACTGTCTTTTTTTTTCCTAAGTAGCAGTAGCATTAACAACATAAAAGGTATGAAGGAAAGAAAGTATAAAGATAAGTTGGAGAATCTGTAAATCTGTAAAATCCAACTTTCACAAGATGAATTAACGTTCAGTCACTATATGCTAGCAAACATTCATGAGAAGCAATTTAGCTACCCAGACTCCGTGAGTAAAGTATCTACATAGCCTGGGATGATTGTTGGAGACCTAAGAGCAATTACCCTGAAACATCTCACTTATTAAAATGTCTAATGAAGAACTTAAGTAAAAGGTCACACACTTCTTTATTAATATAGTCCAAGATTGTGATTAATGAGTGCTAAGAACAAAGCAAAACAGTATGAAAGACTGGTTTGTATTAAAAGCTGTATTTATATCATGACCTACTCCAAGTCTATTTGTGTGCTTATTATTATTGCCCTGTCTTTCTACTAAAATGCCTCAGGGTTTTGCACAACAATTCAAAACAAGACCTAAAAATAGGAAATCAATAAGAAACCTATTTAATAAAATAATAAAATTACAATAACATAACTAGACTGAGTTCACACAGCACAGCAAACTCAAATAATATACAGTAGTTAAAACCAAACTTATTGTGCTCTGTGAATTCTCAGTTTCTTTAACAAATTTGTGAACTTAGCAACTGTATATTATTCAACACATACAATATAATATAAAATAAAGTCACCCCAGTGACAGTGGGAATGACTGATATCTCCTTTTAATTTTTTTTTTTTTTTGCTTTCATCTAGTTTCTTATTCTGCCAGATTGTTTCTTGTTGTTTTTATTGTCATCTTTTTCATGCTTTAAATCATTTGTAAACTGCCTAGAGCCACTGGGAATTGGATAGCATATAAATTTAATAAATTATAAGAATTAGAAAGACCAGTTAGATTGAATTAAAGTTGGATTAATTAGAAGAATATCCTATCTTTTACTCATTGGGGTTCTCTAGGCATTTCTCCTTATTTACTGTTCTTAACTGTAACTGCATTTTTCTGTAATAATTCTGTGACTTAATTTCATATTTCTTCCATCATGTTGAAGCTGAAAAAGGAAAAGATTGAGGAAGAAAAAAAATGTCAAAAGTTTCATAAATTACAAAACAAAACAATTTTAAAATCATGGTATTTTTCTCATGGTAGCTGAGCCAGTTGTCTATTCTCTAGCCAACACATATAAGGCTAACAAATATTTTAGGATGAATGTTTGTATTATTTAATATAGGATATTTTTCTATTTAATTTTATATTTGAATGACTGCCGAAGCATATATATATAAAATGTCTCTATAATGTCTTCTGTGTAATGATGGCATAAATAACTTTTTGGAATTTGCTCAATTAATGGGTAGAAAAATAGGATGACAGATTTCTTTGATACAGAAAATGTTCTAACAATTTCTTAAAAGCAGAGTTCCTTTGACAAATAATGACAGCAGCACTCCTTAACAAATACAATAGATGAAGTTCCCTAATGATGTCTTGTTTGGGATTTTAGCACCCCAACTGGAAAGATAATTCTACAGTCCAAGATAAGACATATTCATATACATACATCCACACCTGTCTTTGGTAATTGTATAATTAAGTATAAGAATACTCAATTGAATTTTGTTAAAATTGTGAACTTTGAAATAATTTTTTCAGACAATCCTTTTTCATCAAAAAGATGCTTGAGGAATTTTAATTAATTTCAAGAACTTTCCAGTTCAAGAGTACTTTAGAGAAATAACTTCAATAAGAGAGAGTTCAAATTTTAAAGTTGTATAGTGATACTTACTAACCTAACTAGAAACTGAAAAGCATGTAAGTAGTCTTAATTACAGGTTTCTCTTTATATTGCTTTTCTACGTAAACGGTAGTATTTACCAAATTCAAATCACTCTATATAAATTAACAGATACATATTTTATGCAAATCTATGTCCTTTTTTGTCCTCTTTTTTTTTTTGAGATAGACTGCTAATAATTTTGTGTGCCATCTTTCCATTTTACCTTGCCAAATTTTATTGCATTTTGGAGTTATCTAACTAGATCATAGGAAATTATTTTAATCTAAGTAAATATTGTTTCATCCACAGATGCATCTATGGTTATGAAAGAATTATGTTATACTTCGATGTGTAGAAACTTGAACTGCACCTTAATAGGCAGCACAAATTGTCTCTACTCAAGAAAGAAAAAATACGTGATAGAAAGGAAGTTGATTAGCAAACGCATCATAATCAGTGACTGTTTCAAATTAGTGAAGTGATTGTTTTAAAGAAACAGAATTCACATTCTTTTACCTAACATTGGGTTATCTCTTAATTCTTGTCTTGATTTTTAAAGTTCCCATTGTTTATATTTCTAAAAATTACTATGGCAACAATGTGAATCCATGCTCAAAGAAGATGCTAATACAGTAAGATAAACTGGACTATACTAAAATAAGGAGAATACACTAAAATAAAAAAAAATGTGAAGCTTACCATAATAAATGTAAATTTTATTTGGTAATTTTTGTATTCCTACAATTTCAAAACTGATAACAATATGCAGGAATCAAGAGCAGAACATAGAAATATATCATGCATTGTTCTACTATATTGCTGCTTTTAGACTCTTCAAAATTCTGATTCAGAGCCAAAGGCATGGGAAACTAATTAATTTACTATATTGCATCTTTAAGAGAGCATGGTAAGAATGTATCTTTTCTTTTATGTACACCGAGAGTGTATGCACCAAGACAAATTCCTTGTGCAGCCAATCATAATTGGCCAATAAAGAATTCTATTCTAGTCTAGTCTAGTCTATTCTGTTCTGTTCTATTCTATTTCTACTTGAAGGTATGACTCAACAATAGCAGGACAACCACACCTCCTCCATTCTTGCTAGAAAATAGTGAGATAAATTGCTAATATTGTAATTTCATATTACCCTTCTTGTATTAAAGCTAGGTTATTTGTCAATCAAAGCTCTCATAAGGATTCACCAACTGAACATTATCTAAAACTAATCTGGGGAAAAGATTTTTATCTTAGTTAATCTTTGTTGACAAGTTCAAATCCTCATGGAAAAATATAACCTCATGCTTAACATAGTGGAGATTCTCAGTTCAGCTAGGGATATCAGTCCGATATGGAAAAGCCTTATAAAAGATCAAGCAATATATCCTAGACATAACATTGACCTTTGGAATAGTTTCTATAGCCAATTTCATTGCCCCACCAGTACCTTTTTCTTCCAGGATGAATGTGTGCTTGTGTGAACTATGACATTGAATCAATATTTCATGTTTTAATGAGTTGCCCAGCCTATCAAAAATGCCACTCTGAACAAATATTACCCTTCCTTGTAATCTCTACAATTGTACTATGACAGAAAAAAATATTTTTGTTGATAAATCCACAGAAATCTAAATATAAGTGGCAAAATGTTGCTCAGTTATAGTTGCTTTAAAGAAGCCTGGAGTATAATTAAGTTATGTTAAAAGTTATGGTGGTAGACTTTAGAAGAAACCCTTCCATACTTCTACCTCTTATAATACTAGACAACACAGTATCAACAGTAGAGACCTTCAAATTTCTAGGTATGGACAGATAACATCAAAAATGTCATCAAAAAAGCACAACAAAGAATGTTCTTTCTGCACCAACTCAGAAAACTCAAACTGCCCAAGGAGCTGCTGATACAATTCTACAGAGGAATTATTGAATCTGTCATTTGCACCTCTATAACTGTCTGGTTTGGTTCTGCAACTCAACAAGACAGACACAGACTTCAGAGGATAATTAGAACTGCAGAGAAACCAATTACTACCAACCTGCCTTCTATTGAGGACCTGTATACTGCACAAGTCAAAAAGAGAGCTGTGAAAATATTTACAGATCCCTCACATCCTGGACATAAACTGTTTCAACTCCTATCCTCAAAACGATGCTATAGAGCACTGCACACCAGAACAACTAGACACAAGAACAGTTTTTTTCCCAAACGCCATCACTCTGCTAAACAAATAATTCCCTCAACACTATCAAACTATTTACTAAGTCTGCACTACTATTAATCTCCTCATCGTTCCCACCACCCATCTTCTTCCACTTATGACTGTATGACTATAACTGTTGCTTGTATCCTTATGATTTATATTGCTATTGACAGTTTCCTGATTGCTTATTTGTATCCTATGACTATCATTAAGTATTGTACCTTATGATTCTTGATGAACATATCTTTTATTTTATGTACACCGAGAGCATATGCACCAAGCAAATTCCTTATGTGTCCAATCACACTTGGCCAATAAAAAATTCTATTCTATTAAAGGATCAGAAATTAATTATCAATGTTATATCAACTTTTTAACAATTTAATTCATGTGTTGCTGTTTGATGTTCTCTCCAGCATTTTAGTCGATGATTCTAACTTGAAAATTCCTTCGTAATAATAAGCAAAGTGATTGGTTACAGCCTGATCTGTGACTAGCATAGTATATATGTAATATATTTATAGTAATATTTATTAAGAATGTATTTAAACCTGGGTAACAAATTTTCCAAATAAAGAAATCAAGTTTATTTAGTTGAATTTCATTCACTTCCCTTATTCTTCTAACTAAACACAGGTTTTCCCCTCTTTCTAATCAAATATTTTAAAAAAAGAAGTTCACATGAAAATGTGCATTTATTTTATGCTTGCGTGTTCATTAAAAATTTGGTATGTCTTTCATTAGTATTAAAGTTTGTGAAATACTTTCCCTTATTACTCTTTCCAATGTTTTTTTATTATCTTGTAATGCACATGCAGAATGATAATAATTTTATAATTTCTATTATAAAATTATTTTCTAACTTAATGCTTTGTATGTTCTTCTCTAATTGGTATTCATTTTGAATAACAGCCTTGCAATCAGTGGTGGGATTCAGCCAGTTCACCCCACTTCGGTAGAACTGGTTGTTAACTTTCTGAGCAGTTTGGCAAACTGGTTGTTGGAAGAAATCATTAGGACAGAGAACCTGTTGTTAAATTACTTGAATTCCACCGCTGCCTGCAACATATGAAAAAATGCATAATTTGACAATCAACTATGTTTGGTCCAACTGACCATGGAGAAGTCTAGTGCTTTGTAAGAGAGAATGGTTGGATATTGTACAAAATTAAGCATTGCTGAGAAATTCTACCACCTGAAAATGAAATCAGCACATGAACACTTAAGCAAATATTCTCCAATCATTCAGTTATTTATTATTTTATATAGTGCATAGCCTTTGGTACATGAAAGCAGGAGTCTACAATGTTACTACAGAGTAGTAGTTTGGCTGTTTAAGATTACTAGTTCATTTAGTTCACACTTGCATGTTACCAGGGTGTACCACAGGGGACAAACTAGCTCCACACACAGAACAGCAAGAGTGTCAGCATCATTGAGGGCTTTTCCATGATTGGTTTTCACCGCCAAATTTCTTCAGCTGACAAATCCAGGGTATTTAAGCCGCTCAGCCACCATGTCTCATAATCATTCAAAAATGCTTTAAAAATATTCTGCTAGATATTAACAAATATCGATATCTCTATTTCATATTCAAATCCCAGTCTGATGAGTCTTCATAAGGAATGGAAAAAATATAAAATAAATAGTGTTGTGGTTATTCTTCCTTAACATCAAAGTATTACAGGACTTCCAGTATGGCTCCGCTTCGTGGAGAGCAGCTATGATTTAGCTGCTAACTCCCTAGTCAGTAAGAGCTGTCAGGACATCGTAAATCTGGGTCCGACAGCTTGGAATTCTTTCCTTCAGGCAAAGAAGGAAAGATGAGCATTCAGGTTTGAAGTTGAGACACCCTGATAAGCTTCAAAGGCTTACGGGGGAGATCTCCTTCCATAGCCTGATAAGCTCCTGGCTGGGTGAGGCTTCTGCCTTTATGGCGGACAAACGAAGCGTCCAATTTCCACGGCTGGAGTTGATTTATGATGGACTGTAACGTGGACGGAGCAGAAACTGGAGTTTTAACATTTGTTTGTAAGAAGACTGCAAGCCCCTGAGGATATATTTGCTGCGAAGATAGGAGAGAAGAAAGCAAATGGCGGTTTTGTGGAATGTGTATATTGAAAACGAAAGTTAAAAAAATGCTTACTAACAGCTAGCATCGAAATAGAAGATATATAGGAATGATTAAATGGAAGAAACGAGAATCTTATGATTTATATTTTTTCTTCTTTTTTTGGATTATAGTGATTTAGAAGAAAAGTTTTTTGAATTTTTCTTTTTGAATTTTTTTTTTCTTCTTGGTCAATTATCAAGATATATATATATATATATATATATATATATATATATATATATATATATATATATATATATTTAAATGGCTTTTAAGCAAATAGTGCCAAAAGTCATTAAAAACTTTGAAATTTCTTCAGCTCAGATTCAAAAATTAAAAGAAGAAATTAAAAAGGAATTAAGAAATTTTTTACAGGAGTTTTTGGAGAGTCATTTTTTAGAAATAGATCAAAAATTTGATGAAATAGAGAAAGAGATGTTGGATTTTAAGGAAGTGGTGGAAGAGCAGAAGAGGGAAATGAAAATGGTAAAGGATGCAATTGCGCAAATATTGAGCTCTTGTATTCAGATGGAGGATGATTTTGCAGAAATTAATAAAGCTAATTTAGAGTTGCAAAGGAAAATAGAAGAAACTCAAAAAAATCAAAACAATTGGAACTTAGATAATAAGATGGAAGATATACAGGCAAAGGTAGATAGGGCAGATGAAGAAAGAGTAATATTACAATATAGATTAATGGAATAGGCTATAAGGGTGAGGGGGTTGAAACAAAATAGGAAGGAAAATTTAAAGGAGATTTTTACGCAAGCCTTTGCTTAGATAAAGGGTGAGGAGCCGGAAGATTTTGAGACTAATATTGAAATAATTTATCGTGTTAATTCTTGGTGGGCAAGACAAAATAGAGTACCAAGGGATGTGGTTATTTATTTTACAACTAAAAAGGTTAGGTACGAAATTTTGCAAGCCTTTTATAAAAATAAATTCCAAATATTGGGACAAGATATAAAAATGATGAAGGAAATTCCTCCTAAAATGTTAAGAAAGAGAAGAGAATTTGCTTTTTTAGTGGATGAGTTTAAGAAACATCAGATATATTTTAGATGGGAAGTCCCAATGGGTTTGTCAGTGAATTTTAGAGGCAGAAAGTATTTTCTTAATTCAGTTATGAAAGCGAGACATTTTTATATTAATGTTTTAAAGAGTGGGAATCCTTTGTTGTTAGATGCTAAGTTAATTGGTTTGGAAATGATGGAAAATAGAATGGGAGAGGGGAGGAATGTTTAAGATGTGAATATGATGATTATGGTTAATTTTTGGAATTGATTTGTTTAGGATATAAATTATAGGATTTTTGTTATTTGCTATTTGTATGGTATAAATCTATGGGATGATATTATTCAATTGTGAAGGATGGAAAGTGAAATTTATGAATTTAGATAATGTGGATGTAATGATTTTAACTGCTTACTGTTATATTGTGGATGAATACTATATTTGAGAGATTTTATTTGAAATGATATTTGATTGATGGAGTAGTATTGGAAGATTGGATATTAAATCTTATGACAATTGAAGAAATATATAAGTGATGAAAATTTGAATTTGAGAAACTGGATTGTAAATTAAGAAATGGACTTATGAAATTTGAAGGAATATACAAGTGGCTGAAAAAAAAATTGAACTTTAGAAGATGGATTAATTTTTAAAATGGACTGTAAGAAGAACGGACATTAAATGTTATGGCAATTGAAGAAATATATAAGTGATAAAAATTTGAGTTCGAGAAGATGGACCGTAATTTGAGAAATGGACTTATGAAATTTGAAGGAATATACAAGTGGGGAAAAAATTGAATTTGAAAAGATAGATTAATTTTAAGATTGGACTGTAAGAAGAATTAATATGTGAAGTTGGTATTGCTTCTCTTCTTTTCCTTTTTTTTAATTATTCTTTCCTATCTTTTTATTTTTATTGTGAGGGGATCTAAAGTTTTAAATTTTTAAAGGTGGGAGGTTATGTATATTTGGTATACATTAGATTGTGATTGTTGGTCATAATACCCGGTATTTGCTCTGGGAAGTCTGGGGGGGGGGAAGGGAGGGAAATGATACATGGATTGATTATTAATGTACAGTAATTTTTGAAGATATGAAATTAAAAATTTTAAATGATATTGGGGATGCTCGACTGCCATTTCAGGAAGAAAAGGAGAGAGGAGTAGAAGGAGGGAAGAAAGTAGGTAGGAATGAGTAGAGAAGGAGGAGGGGAATAAGAAGGTTAGATAGGGTGGAAGAAGGGAGGAGTGGAGAAGGAGGATAGGAAGTAGTAAAGTGAAGGAGGTGAGGATGGATGGGAAAGTAGTAGAGGGTAGAGAGGGAGGTTGTGAAGAAAGGAAGTGGCAATCGGGCAGGCCTGAATTAGTAATAAATAAAAATTAATGATTAATGATGGATAATAGTTTGTACATAAATATGATGTTTGAAAATGGAAATAAAAATTATTTATAAAAAAAACATCAAAGTATTACAGTGATATACGTTTATTTAGTAATATAATCATTGTTGTTAGAAATGTGAATACCTATTTAGAAATTTGTTTCAAAAGAATCTGTATGTACACAAAATGTGCAGATATGGTTATATTTGAGGACTACAGTATAATTGGCAATAGTACAGATAAATAAGAGTTACTGGATTCTAAACTGCTTTTTAGTTTAATCTGTTAATATTTTTGCATATTCAGATATGTTTAAAAGATAAATCATTTGATATTTTTCATTTTAATGGACATTTTATTTAAGTATTGCCAACTTCTGAAAAAAGCAATGATAAAAACTATAAAACATATAAATATTTGCTTAATCTGGTCTCCCATAACACTAATTTTTCTTTAAAAGCTCTGCAAAAAGAAATCTGTCTTCAGGGCCCACCGAAAAATGTTCAAGAGGAACCACTTGAATTTCAATAGTGTTCTATAATGTTGGGTCATATACAACTTATAGATTGTTTTGTTTCAAAGACTTTTACTTAATTACTATTGTACAACAAAGTTTTACAGTAATCCAACAGCTTCAGTTATTTCATTAATAGTATATAATTGTCTATGATTTTGAAGTTCTTGGGAAATTTAACTAGCATTAACAATGCAAATAAGCCTAGAAGCACTATTCTGCCAAAATGTATATCGGTCAACTGTTTCTAAATGTGAAAAAGAAAATTAGCACATCAAGAAATGAAAAAAAAAATAGTATCAACTTTTCTATAAACCTTTTTCTAGCTGTAGCAGTTGCTCTTCCTTTCCTTTCCTTTCCTTTCCTTTCCTTTCCTTTCCTTTCCTTTCCTTTCCTTTCCTTTCCTTTCCTTTCCTTTTTTTTTTTGAAGAGGTGTGATAGATGATGGAAGGTATTACATCTACTATTTGGCTGTTTACAAGGGAAGGCAGCATCATGGTTAGTTTTGATTGAATTCGTCACCTTGTATGCCTGAAATTAGTCATTCTCTAAGGTGTAGCTAGATTAACTCTTTTTTCAAATAAATGGAAAAAAAGAAATAAAGAAGAAAAAGCATTTCTAATATGAATGTTAAGGGACTTCTCCCTCCCCCCCCCCGTCCTCTTTACAAGGGTACGTAACATTCTATTAACAGAATCTCTTATTATATTGAGAAAATCATACAAAAATGAATTCTGAGGTTT